>NW_023044980.1:215444-515444 GCF_011762505.2 Arvicanthis niloticus | reverse complement strand
ATAAAGCATCCAGTTTTGCTGACCTGGGGCCGGAGTACACAAAAAAGTTAAATAAAGCCCACCAAGTCCTGAAAACATTGGTCTACTTACCCGGACACACAGGTTGGTATCTCAGGTACCCCTCAATATGAGTCCTGGTGGATGCTGCCCCACAAAGTTATCCAGTCATCCGTCCACCTCAGAGGCACAGAGAGGCTGGCCACCCACTTCCACAATCTCAACTGCAGGACACTTAGCAAGCTGAGCTGTGGACAAGAACATATCAAAAGAAGAAATGAATATTTCATCCCAACCTGCCCCCTTGACAAGGCCCTGACCTCGAGCTTCCAATTCTAAGCACCTACCAAGTAAACATCTCCAGGCAACTGACCAGAAAACAAGGCAACCATTAAGAACTAATTCCAGCTTCCTCACAATATCTCTTGTCTCTCAAACCCTCCACCCCATCTCCACCACACCTCAGCCCTTCACCAACTACCATGCAGCACTTAGAATATACTTTGCTATTCTTCCTTCCTCTGAACTCCCAGTTTTCTGGGATCTGAGACTGTCCACCTTTTAATTACACAACCATGTCTATTCTTCCAGAAATTCCTGGATAGGGCAGAGAAGGCCAGGTAGCTTTTCAGCATTCATCCTGTCCCAGCTCTCTGGATGTTAGGAAAGGTAAGCTAGTGAAGAGAAGCCCAGACTCTGCTGCTTGTTTCTGTGTCAGGCATCAGAGCCAAGAGGCTTTTAAAGGACCTGGCCATTATGATTCACTAAGGACCAACTGCACCCTCTGGCTGTTTTAATCACTTTGACCTCAAGCCAAGACAATGCCTAGGCTCCTCTTGTCCTTGGGTCACAGCATGAGGTTCCTTGCATAGGATTATGGGGGAGCTCCCATACCATTGAAGGGTTCTGGAGACTTGGGTGTTTTCTGCCAGGCCTGGGAACCTTACCACCACCTGAAGCAGGGCTGCAGGAAAGAGCCTTTTCTTAAAAAAATAGGAATGCCAGAGATAACAACCATAGACCTAGGAAGGGGATGATTAATCAAAATATGGTGGTTTTGTATATTTCATCAAATTTTCAATATTTATCTTAATATTTATCATTAGTTTTTCTCAACAATGTCTTCATTATTATCACACAGTTTTTCATAGGAATATTCAATTTTATCAGAAATTCTCATTAAATTACATTGAATTTTATGAGATATTTTTTCCTTGTAAATCTTCAATTTTTAAAAAAATTTTAAAAAACTGTTTCAATTATTTCATACAGTATTTCCTGTAGTTGTCATCATTTTAATCAAATTTTTTATATGTATGCTTTCTACATTTTCATGAAATTTTTACTCTTTATTTTCATTTTCATCACTATTCAACAATGTCTTCAACTTTATTAAACATATTTTGCATGCAAATATTCAATTTTATAAGAAATTTTCCAAGAATCACATTCAATTTTATATGATAATTTTTCTTGACAATTTTCAATATTTTTAGGAATTTTTTAAAAATTTCAAAGTTTTCAAACTTTTTTTATATTTGTCATCATTTTAACCAAACTTTTTCAATATAATTTGTATTTTTTCATCAATTTTCAATATTTTAATTTTCATCACTAGATTTTTCAATGTCTTCAATTTTATCAAACATTTCTTCCATGCAAATATTCAATTTTATGAGAAATTTTACTTAAATTACATTCAATTTTTAAGAAATATTTTCTGTCAATATTTAACTTTTAAATTTTATGGATTTTTTTAAAAATTCAATTTTTATACATTTTTCTTTATTTCTCATCATTTGATTCAATTTTTCCAAACATGTTTTATATTTTTTATTAAATTTTTTGTTTATCTTGATTTTTATCCTTTTTCCATGTAAAAATTTAATTTTATCAGAAATTATTTTCAATCATATTCAATTTCATGAGACATACATGTCCCTTCAAGTTTTTAGAATTTTTTTATAAACAATTTTAGGTTTTTCATACCAATTTTGTATATTTGTCATCATTTAAGCAATATAGTGTATCTGTCAGGTAAAATAATACTATCCCACATATCACAGTGTATCTATCAGGTAATATAACATTATTGTATATATAGAAGTATAATCTTTCTCTCAGATAATATAACACGATCCTGTATACAGCAGTATAGTTTATCTGTCAAGGCAGAGTTTCTCACAATCTTTACTTACAAATGAAGGAAATGCCAAGAATCTTTTCTTCACCCAAATATTGATAAGTCCTAATGATAATGTAAACATGATAATGTAAATAAGATGTTAATGTAAATATATAATATTACTATAATGTAAATATATAATATAAATATAATTTAAGTATGACTTTAAACATTACATGATTATTTTTAGAGGTTGATGTTGGGCACGAATATATTTAAGCTTTATGTATTAATGTCACTGAATCTTGTATAAATTATACAATTTAAATAAAATTGTACACATTACATAAATTATATAAGTTATATAAATTATATACAATTATATAAATTATACAAAGTATATAAAATAATGCAAAATATATACACTTATACTAATTATATTAATTATGTGAAATTATATAAATTGTATTAAAAAATTATATCAATTTTATGAATTATATAAAGTATATGACTTATAAAATAGATCACTTATTTGATTATATAAGTATATAAATTATTTAAAATTATATAAAAATTTAAAACATATATAAATTATATAATATGTAAATTATATGAATCTTATGAATAACAAAAAGTATATAAATTATATAAAATTATATAAATTATATAAAATAACATTAAAATCATAAACTATAAAAATGTTTGTGTCTTATGGAATTTGAATTACACCTTGAGGTAAACAATCATTTGCTCATTTTTATCTCAGTCAAATTTTTTTAAAAATTTTATTGAACATTTTAATTATTTATATTTACATCCTGTTAGTGTAGAAGAAACTTTTAAAATATTTTTATTAATATTTTATATATTTATTGAATATTTTTATTATTAGATATTTTTATTGCATATTTTAATCAGATATTTTAATTGGATACAAAATTACTTATTTTTCATTTTTATTTTATATTTTACTTATATTATTTTCAATAATATATTTTTATAACTATATTGTATCATTAATATTAACATTGTTGTTATTATTATTTTATGCCTGTAACTATTAATGAAAACACAACCTGGTATCCCACTCTAGTTATTTTACTTTATTCAAACATCATACAAAGTTAATTAGTATTATTGTTTATTATTGTTATAATTGTTATATTAATATTTTAATATATTTTTAAACATCATTTTATTTATATTATTACAATTCACATTATTATTTTATTAAAATTACTATTAATATTATTTTAATTTAATTATATATTATTTTATTAGTAGTATTTTATAACAATAGTTTCAGTATTACTATGATTATATTATTATTATAGAGACTAGCACATTTGTAAGCTCTCATGTATGACTCAGTGCAGACCTTCCAGTAACACATTTTCACAGGGTTTCAACAATCTATTTATTATTACTATTATTATTATTATTATTATTATTATTTCAATTTTATTGTTAGTATTATTAGTAAATATTTATATTATTATAATTTCTTAATTATCATTGTTATTATTTATGATTATTATCTTATTGTACTATCATAATTTTATTGTTATTTAATTATTATTTTACTATTATCAATATACTTTGTATCAATGTTATTTTATTACTGTATGATTTTATATCATTATTATTGCTTATTTGAATTATTTTTCATATTTTTAATATTAGTATTATTGATATTTTATTATTGTTACACTGTTATTTCAGTATTATTATTTTGTAATTAATATTAATATCTTTTACTAATACTTTTATAATATAATATAAATCATTCCATCATGATTACATTAGAATATCATGTACACGTGACCACACCATGGCTTCTATCATGATTACTTTAGAATAGCACATACATGTGAAGTCGCCACAGCTTCTACCATGATTACATTAGAATATAATCAGGATTACATTAAAATATCAAGTACACGTTAACACACCAAAGATTTCTCATGGTGATTACATTAAAATATGATGTACATGTGAACATGCCACACTCTATTCCCGTGTTATTGTCATACCCATGCTGTCTGTGTCACACATGCTCTCTTCCCATGTCATTGTCACATCCGCGCTGTGTGTGTCACACACTCTCTTCTCGTGTTATTGTTACACCCATGCTGTGTATGCCACATACTCTTTCTTCCTCTGCTATTGTCATACCAAGCTGTGTGTTCCCTTTCTGTGTTTTTCACAAAAAAGCTGTGTGTCACACCCACTCTCAACCCATGTTATTGTCACAACCACGCTGTGTGTGTCATCCACACGCTCTTTCCATATTATTGTCACAACCATGCTGTGTGTGTTACACATGCTTTCTTCCCATGTTACTGTCACAACCATGCCTGTTTGTCACTCATACTCTTTTCCTGTCCTATTGTCACACCAGTGTTGTGTCTATCACACATGCTCTCTTCCCATGTTACTGTCACAACCACACTGTGTGTAACAAACACACATGCTCTCTTCCTGTGTTATTGTCACAACAGCGCTGGGGGTGTCACACCCATGCTGTCTTTCACACATGCTCTCTTTTAGTGTTATTGTCACAACCATGCTGTGTATGTCACACACTTTCTTCTGTGTTATTGTCACCACCACATTGTGTCAGTCACACACACTCTCTTTCTGTGTTATTGTCACAATCATGCAGTGTGTCACAGGCTCTCTTCCTGTGTTATTCTCACAAAAATCGTGAAGATCCCTTTATATATCATGTAATCTCAAATAATATGTGGACAAAGTGAGATTTTCATTAGTTTCATTAGAGGAAACCAAACTAATAAATAAAAATAAGTAGATAAATAATCACAAATATATTAAAAACAAATAAAATGAAATATAAACAAAAACAAAAATAAAAACAATAAACTCGAATAAAATAAAATAAAAATGAAAACGAATAAAAACCTTAAAAAATAAAATAAAAACAATAAAATAAAATCAATATAAACAAAATGAAAAAACAAAGTAACAACAAAAAATATAAAAAAATTAGAAATGAATTAAATTAAATAAAAACACTAGTAAAAACAAATGAAAAAGAAAAAACAAATACAAAATTAAAAAAAATAAAATAATAAAAAACAAATAAAACAACCAGAAATTAAAAAAATACAGTAAAAAAAAACAAATAAAATGAAAACATATAAAAACAAATGGCATAAAATAAAAAGAAAAACAAATATACTAAATAAAAACAAATAAAAATTAAAAATTAAATAAAAACCTAAATAAAACTAAAATGAATAAAAGAAATAAAAATAAATAAAAGAATAAAAATAAATTAAATAAAAAACAAATAAAATAAAAACAAAAATATCAAGAAATAAAAAAAATAAAAAATAAGTAAATAAATAAGTACACTAATCCGACTCCTGTATCCATGTAGGTATATCTCAGACAAAATTAATCCTTCTTTTCCATGTAAAATCTGCTGTCCTCACACATTGCTGCCATGAGTTTTATTCCTTCGCCTACTGTTGTGGGTGCCTTCCGTATGAAATAAAATTCTGGTATTTCATCCAGGATACTTTGTAACAGTCAAGGTATTTTTATCTTTGAAAAAGGGGATTAATTTCCTGCGTGATGGCTTTGGACAAATTCTATCATATAATTTACCTACTTTCCACCATACTCTTTCAATGCTTCACAGAATACTATCGGCAGTGGTCATGTCAGTTATCATGCTAAAATGCTATTTTTTTAAACATATTCTTAAGTTACATTTAATTTAATTTTAATTTATTATATAACTTCTCACACTTCAATGTTGTTTCTTATGTTTTTAATACGTTTAATATAATTTAATTATATCAATTCTCATGTTACACTGCTATTTCTTTTTTAATATTTTTAATTTAATTTTATTATATCAGTTCTCATAATACAATACTGTTTCTTTTTTACACATTTTTACATTTTATTTACTATAATTTAATTTTTATTGGATAATTTATTTTTTGTATTTTTCATTTTTTAATTTTTATTTTATTTATTTTCATTGCAACTTTAATTTATTGATATTTTGGACATCATCCCTTGACCCATTTTCCCCCCTAGAACCCAGTTTTACATTTTCTCTCCTCCATTTTGCTTTTATACCATTTTAGTAACATGCATTAAAAATTCAATTTTATTTACTTGACAACAAAAAGAATATCGCCCTAATTTAAATGCAGACATTAATAGACCATACATACATATTAAGATATACATGCCATTGTTTGTGCCATTGGCTTGGAGGAACTGTATTTCAATTTCATTTGTGTAGCTATGTACATTTTAGATTATATAATATATATTATATATTGTGAAATATAATATATATAGTTATATATAACATATGTATAACATATAACATATGACATATGACATATAACATATGATATATGACATATGACATTATGACATATGACATATGACATATGATGTATGATGTATGATATATGATATGATATATGATATATGACATAATGTATACTATATACTATACTATAGAATATATACTATATATTAAATACAATATACTATATACTATGTACTATATCCTATGTACTATGTACTATATACTACAAAATTATATCTATCATATATATTATACATAACATAAATTATACTATATATATATATACATTATATATAAGATATAAAAGTATATTACATATATTATGTATAATATAAAATATAAGTAATTATATAAATATAAAATAAAAATGTATTACATATAATATATAATGATATATAAGAAAAGATATATTATATACCATATATATAACATAATACATTATATGTTCTATATAATCTAGAATGTATATATATTTTAGATTATATATTATATATCTGTATGTATATATCTAATATAGCTTTACATTTTAAATTTTTCTAGAGTAGATTATAACTATAATGAATGTATGCTGGTTTTTTTCAACAAAACAATGTGCTGGTTTAATTAGATTATTTCAACTGCAATACAAGGCTTGCTATGGCTTGAATGTCTGCTTAATGGAATCATTGTAATGATTTCATAGATTTATTATTCCCATAAGTCATCAATAAACTTAATACGTCATTATAAAGCAAAACCAGAGAAATTCTGTCTCGATCAATCAATCATAATCAATACATCAATATAAAGCAAACCCAGAGAAACTCTGTCTTAATCAATCATAGTCAATACATCATTATAAAGCAAAGCAATAAAAACACTTTTACAATCAATAATAATAAATACATCATTATAAAACTAACCCAGCGAAACACTGTTTCAATTAATCAATCATACTCAATATGTCATTATAAAGCAAACCCAAAGAAACTCTGTCTCAATCAATCATAATCAATACATCATTATAAAGCAAAGATTTATTAAATTTATCATATTAATCAATATTACATTATATAACATATTATTAAGATACTGTTTATATGCTAAAATTAATATATTATATATTAGTATATTATAATAGATTATAATATCCATTTACGAAAAAAATATATTTGTTCAGGGCAATTATTTATTTTCAGATTCTAATTTCTTTCTAAAGTGTAAATTTAAATGTAATGTAAATTAAATATCCAGTAATAAAAAAGAATATTAAATATATCATACCCTATTAAATTATAATATACTTTATAGTATTATATATTTATATTATATAATATTAATATATTATTATAATATATTGTATATATTGTATTTTCCAACAATAAAATAGGATACATTGAATTGCTTCATGCCATTATCAACATTAAGATTCTAATCTTTTTCTAAAATGTAAATGAAATGTCAATAAAATATCAAATAATAAGTAAGGATGTATTAAATTTCTTATATTATATATTTAGTATACATTATTATCATATGATAATATAATTATATACTACTACTAATATGTTATTATAATATATTGTATGTTATTATACATTGGGTGTTCGTATATGACTGTCTCCTCATGTGACTTTTCATTTAAATCGATTGAATTTGATTACTTTGATTCATTCAGAAAATAAATAGATAAATAATAAATTAAAAAAAAATGAATGTGATTTCTGATTCAGCATTTGCCATCAATGATCAATATCCATGATCAATACTTCATTAGCTACAGGTCATGGTTCACCTTATTTATTATTATTATTATTATTATTATTATTATTATTATTTTATTATTATTATTATCATTTAATTTATGGGTGTGACATCATGAGTGTGACATTTTGGTTATATTTAAACTGGGGTGACAACATGAGTGTGACATCATGTGTTATATCATGGGTATGACATGGGTATGAATTACGGTTATGATATCATGGGCAGGAAATCACTAGTGTGAAATCATGTTTATGACATCCCGGGTGTGATGTTATGGGTATGACAAAATGGGTGTGACATCATGATTGTGATATCAAAAGTATGACATTATAAGCATTGCATGGGTATGTCATGGTTATGAATCATGGGTATGACACCACAAGTGTGACATCATGGGTTTGACATCATGAGTGTGACATGATGTATGTGACATCATGAGTATGACATGGGTATAACATGGGTATGAATCATGGACATGATCTCATGGGTGTGGCACCACAGGTGTGACATCGCGAGCGTGACATCACGGGTGTGGCATTACACCTGTGACATCACAGTTATGACATGGTTGAGACATCAAGTGATATCATGGATATGACATGGGTATAAATCACAGGTGTGTCATCACTGGTTTGACATGATATGACATCACAAGTATGACATCATTATTGTGACATTAAGTATAGGACATTATTGGAGTGACATATTCAGTATGACAGGATGAGTGTGACCTCAAGGTGTGACATCATGGGTGTGATATCATGGGTATGACATGAGTATAAATCATGGGCACAATATCACATCATGGGTGTGACAACATGAGTGTGAACTCAGGGGTGTGAAATTACAGGTGTGATACCATGAGTATGACATCATGAGTGTGATATCAACCGTATGACCTCCTGTGTATGACACAGGTTGACATGGTTAAGACATTGGTATGAATCATGAATATGACATCATCAGTGTGACATCAGTGGTGTGACATCAGTGGTGAGACATCAGTGAGACCTCATGAGTATGACATTATGGGGGTGACATCAGGGGGTGTGACATCATGAGTATGACATTATGGATATGACATCATGTGTGTGTCATTATGTGTATGACATATTGAGTGTGCCCAATGTGTGTGAAATCACAGGTATGACATCATGGGTATGAAGTGGTTAAGAATTATGGTTATGACATCATGGGTATGATATCACAGGTGTGAAAACATGATTGTGACCACATGGGTATGACATGGGTATCACATGGGTGTGACATCACAGGTATGATATCATGAGAGAGGAATTCAGTGTATGATATCATGCATATGACAAGGGTATAAATCATGGGTAAGTCATCACTGGTATGACATCACAAGTATGACATCATGGCTGTAACATCATGGGTTTGACATAACTCTTGTGCTATCATGTGTATGATATCAAGTTTATGACATCATGGGTATGACATGGGTATGATATCAGTATGAATCATGGCTATGACATCATGGGTATAACCTCATTTAGTGTGACATAATGATTGTGACATCAATTGTAGTACATCAGATATGTGACAAGATGAGTGTGACATCACAAGTATGACATCATGGATGTGACATTATATGACACCATGAGTATGACATCACAGGTATGACATCATGAGTGTAACATCATGTAATATAACAGGTGTAATATAACAGGTATGACATCATGGGTGTGAAAATATGTGTGTGAAATTACACATGTGATATCACAGGTATGACATCATGTGTGTGACATCATGGTCCTGATATCATGAGTGTGATATCAAGTGTATGAGATCATGGGTATGTCATAAGTAATGAATCATGGGTATGACAACACAGGTGTGACATTATGGGAGTGACATCATGGGTTTGACATCACTGGTGTGACATAACAGGTATGATTTAAGGAGAGTTATATCATAGGTGTGACATCATGGGTGTAAAATCACATGTGTGACATCACGAGTGTGACATCATGGGTGTGACATTAATGGTGTGATATCATGTGTATGACATCATGGATGTGAAATCATGTGTGACATTACACAAATGACATCAATGTATGACACCATTGGTATGAAATCTTTATAAATCATGGGTGTGACATCACAGTTGAGACATCACAGGTATAACATTTATGAGTGTGAAATCATGGGTGTGACATCGTGGGTGTGACATCACATGTGTGGCATCTGGAGTTTGACCTCAAGCGAATGACAATATAGGTATGACATGTGTATGAGATGGGTATGAATCATCAATATGACATCATGTGTGTGACATTATAGGTGTGACATCACTGGTGTGACATACTGGGTGTGAAATAAAAACTGTGACATCACGAGTGTGATATCATGTGTGTGACATCACATGTGTCACATTTTGTGTGTGACATCACAGGTATGACAACATGGTTATGATGTCAAGGGTATGACATCATGGATGTGAAATTATGGGTGAGACATTACACGTGTCATCAAAAGTATGACATCATGGTTATGAAATGTGTATAAATCAAGGGTGTGATATCATAGGTGTGATAGTTGAGATATCACAGGGGTAACATTATGAGTGTGACATCACAGGTGTGACATCGTGGGTGTGACTTAATGAGTGTGACATAACAAGAGTGACATCATGGATGTGACATCATGGGTGAAACATCGTGTGTGTGTGACATCATATATATGACTTCATGGGTGTAAAATTATGAGAGAGACATTACACATGTGACATCACAGGTATGCTATCAAAGCAAGACATCACGGGAGTGAAATCACAAGTATGACATCACTGGTATGAAATGTGTACAAATCAATGCTGTGATATCATATGTTTGACACAACAGATGAGACATCACAGGTGTAACATTTTGAAAGTGACATCACAGATATCACATCATGGGTGTGACATCACAGGTGTGTCATCCAGAGTTTGAAATCAACTGAATAACATTATGGGTATAACATTTGTAGGAAATGGGTATTACTCATGGGAATGACAACAAGGGTGTGACATTATAGGTGTGACATCATGTATGAGACATTACAGGTGTAACATTATGAGTGTGACATCAAGGATGTGACATCACTGTTGTGACATTTTGGGTGTGACATCATGATTGTGACATCAAGTGTATGGCATCGTGATTATGAGATTAATTGTAGGACATCATAGGTATGATATCATGAGTGTGACATCATGGGTATAACATCATATGTGTGAAATAATGGGTGTGCCATAACAGGTATGACCTCATTGGTATGACATCATGATTGTGATACCAATTGTAAAGTCTGTGACATCACAGATAGGACAAAATGAGTGTGACATCACTAGAGAGACAAAAGAGGTATTTCATCACAAGTGTGACATCAAGAGTGTGACTTCACAGGTGTGACATCAAGTGTATAACTTCACAGGTGTGACTTCATGGTTGTGACATCAATCGTGTTACATCATTTGTATGAAATTGTGGGTGTGACATTACACATGTGACATCGTAGGTATGACATCAAGGGAGTGACATCACATGGAGTGACATCACAAGTATGACATCACTGGTATGAAATGTGTATAAATCAATCGTGTGATATTATACGTTGGATAACACAGTTGAGAAATCACAGGTGTAACATTATGAGTGTGACATCATGGGTGTGAAATCATAAAAAAGACATCATGAGTGTGACATTATGTGTGTGAGATCACAAGTATGACATCAGGAGTGTGATATTATGCGTGTGACATCATGGGTGTGACACACATGTGTGGCATCACTAGTATGACATTACAAGTGTGACATCACATTAATGCCATCATAGATATGATATCACAGGGGTGACATCAAAGGTGTGACATCATGGGTATGTAATGTATATTAATCATGGTTGTGATATGATAGATTTGACATCATGTTTATGAAATTATGGGTGTGACATTACAGCTGTGACATCATAGGTTTGACATCAAGGGAGTGACATCACAGATATGACATCACAGATATGACATCATGGTTGTGACACCAAGGGTGTGAAATCACAGGCATGACATCACAGGTGTTGCATCATAGGAGTGACATCATAGATATGACATCAAGGGCGTGACATACAGGTATGAAATCACAGCAGTGACATCACAGGTATGAAATATGTATAAATCATAGATATGATATCATAGGTTTGCCATAACATTTGAGACATCACAGGCATGACATTATGAATGTGACATCATGATAAAGACATCATGGGTATGACATCATGAGTATGACATCATGGGTGTGACATCACTGGTGTGACATAATGGGTATGAAATAAAGACTATGACATCACAAGTGTGACATGGTAGGTGTAATATCACATGTATGATATCACTTGTATGAAATGTGTATAAATCAAGGGTGTGATATCATAGGTTTGACATCACAGTTGAGAAATCACAGGTGTAACATTATGAGTATGACATCATGAGTGTGACATCATGGGTGTGACATCACAGGTGCGACATCCTGGGCATGCTATCAATACTATGACATCATGTGTGTAAAATTATGGGTGTTACATTACACCATTACACGTGTAACATCACAGGTATGACATCACAGGAGTGACATCACAAGCATGACATCACAGGTATGACATCACAGGTATGACATCACAGGTATGACATCACAGGTATGACATCATGGGTATGAAATGTGGATAAAGCATAGGTGTGATATCAAAGGTTTGAGATTACATTCGAGACATCACAGGTGTAAGATTTTGAATGTGACATCACAGATATGACATCATGGGTGTGACATCATGTGTGTGTCATCCAGAGTTTGAAATCAAGTGAATGACATTATTGGTATGACATGTGTATGAAATGGATATGAATCATGGGAATGCAAACATGGGTGTGACATTATAGGTGTGATATCGTGATTGTGACACCAAGTATATGGCATTGTGATTATGAGATGAATTGTAGGACATCACAGGTATGACATCATGAATGGGACATAACTTGTGTCACATCAGTGGTGTGACATAATGGGTGTGTGAAATCAAGACTGACATCATGTGCATGACATCACAGGTGTCACATTGTGTGTGACATCATAGAAGAGATATCACAAGTGTGACATCACAGGTATGAAATGGGTACAAATCAAGTGTGTGATATCATAGGTTTGACATCATAGTTGAGACATCACAGTTGTGATATTATATGACAACATTGGTGTGTCATCATGAGTGTGACATGATGTGTGTGGCATCATGGGTGTGACATTACAGGTAAGACATCATGAGTGTGACATCATGTGTGTAACATCACAATTGAGACATCAGGAGTGTGACATAATGGGTGTGACATCACAGGTATGACATGTGTGTGATGTCACAGGTATGATATCACAGGTTTGACATTATGGGTATGACATCATGCATGTGATATCATGGGTGTGGAATAAGATGTGCAACATCATTGTTATGACTTCATGATATGACATCATGTGTGTAAAATCACAGAAGTGACTCAGGAGTGTGACATTACAGGTGTGACATCATGGGTGTGACATCAATGCTATGACATCATGTGTGTGAAATTATGGGTGTTACATTACGTGTGTAACATCACAGGCATGACATCAAAGGTATGACATCACAGGTATGACGTCATGGGTATGAAATGTGTATAAATCATAGGTGTGATATCACAGGTTTGACATCACATTTGAGACATCACAGGTGTAACATTTTGAATGTTGTTCGGTGATTTTTGTCTGTTTGTGTGTGTGTGTGCACGCGCGCGTGTGTGTGTGTGTGTGTGTGTGTGTGTGTGTAGGTGCACATGCTCCGTCACCTCTGTGTGTGAGTGCTTTCTCCTGCCTATACCATTCTGGAATATGGATGTGGGTGTATCAGTGTCAGTAACAGTTGGTTGTGCATGGTGGAGATAGAAGGCACACCCATCACATGCACTCCTCAACTTCAGGGCACCTGCAGGTTTCAGCAGGAGGATGGCAAGCACTAAGAGACATGAGTAGGTACTTGCAAAGGAACCTGAGGGAGCCCTACCTAACCACCACCACCCTAGCCAATCTGGACCCTAGAGGCAGAGCCTCAGAATCAAATGCCTGGACATGAGGACCAGGAACTGACCCAGCTCACTCAGTGCCCAGCCAGGACAATGGTACTGGTTCAGTCCCAGAGATTGATCCAGCATCTGGCAGCTGGACCACACCCTCATGGAGGTTACTTAAAGCTGACAGCCAGTTCTCTTCTTGGGGATGCAGAATCGTCAGTGCCTGGGCACACATTCTAACATTGCCAGATCATGGCACAGAGACAAGAAGGCCCTCCCAAGATTATTGTCAGCTGGTAAGGTACACTGGTAGTGGAGTCAGAGAGCTCAGGGAACAGATGAAGTTGAACAGAGGTCACAGGGGCAGAGGTGAGGAACCAACTTCTCCATGGGTACTAGTTCTAACACTGGCTTTTCACAAAGCAGCAGGAGGCTCTACACTGGACACAGGGCAATGGGTTGGCTGTTATGTGTGTCCCTGAGGTTTTCAGTTCCCTGGAATAAGCCCAGAGTATAAGGGAAGATGAAATGAAGGGCCCTTCCAAAGACATTGGTCTACTTACCCGGACATACTGGTTGGTGTCCTCAGGTACACCGCAATATGAGTTCAGGTGAATGCTGCACCACAAAGTCCTTCAGTCACATGTCTACCTCAGAGGCCCAGAGGGGCTGGCTGCCCACTTCCACAATCTTGTGTTAAGGCCAGCTAGCACCCTGAGCTGAGGACAAGTATGGATTCAAAGAAGAAATGAACATTCCATCAGAACCTGCTCCCATGACAACCAGGCTCTGGCCTTGGGCCCTCAATACTAAACCCCTTAGTAAGCATCTCCAGGCAACTGAGCAGAAAACCAGGCAACCATTATGAGCTAATTCCAGCTCCCTCATAATGTCTATCCTCTCTCTAACCTTCCACCCCACCTCTACCACACCCCAGCCTTACACCAATTAACCATGCAGCATTCTGGGGAAAATTTGTTCTCCTTCCTTCTTCGAATGTCCCCAAGTCACTCTCACCATAGATTTTTCTTGCTGTATCCTAGCACATACCCACCTACCTACCTGTGCAGGGGCTAGGCATGCATGTAACACAGAACTCTCTAAAGAGATTTAAGTGGACTTAAGATGACAGTCACCTAAACATAAAGCACAATGAGCATTTATCCCTTTTCCACAAGGATCTTTGCAGCACATCCCCTCCTCTCAACAACTCCTCTTAGACCAATTCACACCAAGGTCCTCTGATGGTGCCCATTACAAATTCTCAAGGTGCCATCAAACTTTCTCTGAAAGTGTTCAATCCTACATTATGATAACAACTGGCTGGCTATTCAACTACATATGTAACTTTCTGTCTGTCTGTCTTTCTGTCTGTCTATCTGTCTGTCTGTCTCTCCATAAATATATGTCATCTATCTATCTATCTATCTATCTATCTATCTATCTATCTATCTATCTATCTATCATCTATCTATCTATCTATCATCTATCTATCTATCTATCTATCTATCTATCTATCTATCTATCTATCTCTCCATCTATTTATCTGTCTATTTTTTATGCCTACCTATCTACATATTACCTACCTACCTACTTATACACCGCCTACTATCTCTTTGTTGGTGCATAAATGTCATGGGAACAGGAGGTTCTGCATGGTGGAAATGAAAGAGTCACCCATCACAGGCACTTGTCAACTGCAGGGCATCTACCAACCACTGAAGTGTCTAGCAAGAGGGAGACAAGTATTATGAGGCATGAGCAAGAACTTGCAAAGATCTTGTGAGAGCTGTACCAAAAACAACCCATGCCAATCTGGACCCTAGGGGCAAAGGATCAGAATCAAATGCCTGGACTTGAGGACCAGGAGCTGGGCCTGCTCACTCAGTGTCCAGCCAGGACACTGGGACTGGGCCAGGCCCAAAGATTAATCCAGCCTGTGGCTGCCTGACCCCGCCCATAGAAAGATGCCTAAGCTTAGCACCAGTTCTCTTTTTTTGAAGAGGCATACTCTTCTGACCCTGGGTACACTCTAACAAGTCACCAGGTCAAGGCACCCAGACAAGAAGGCTCTCCCAGGAAGATCCTCAGCTGGTGGGGCACCCAGGTGGTGCTGTCAAAACTCAGGGAACACAGTAAGTTGAACAGAGGCCACAGGGGATGGAGGTGAGAAAATATCCTTCTCCATTGGCATTTGGCCCAACATTGGCTTTCCACTTAACAGCGGGAGGCACTGCCCTGGACCCAGGGCAATAGGTGGGCTTTTCTGTGTTACCCTGAGGCATTCCCTGGTGTGAACCCAGAGTGCAGTGGGAAGTGAAGAGGAGCTCCCCAACCTTTGAAATATTTTGTTTACTTACTTAAGCACAAAGGTTGGTACCCCTCATGTACCCCTCAATATGAGTTATGGTGGATTCTGCCCCACAATGTCATACAGTCATCTGTCAATTTCAGAAGTCCAGAGTGCCTGACTGCCCACTTTCACAATCTCACATGCAGGCCACCTCACATGCTGAGCTGAGGACAAGGAAATATCAAAAGAAGAAATGAATATTCAATCCTGACCTGCCTTCTTGAAAACCAAGCTCTGGCCCCAGTTCCCCAATTCTAAGCACCTACTAAATAAGCATCTCTAGGCAACTGACCAGGAAACCAGGCAACCATTATGAGCTAATTGCTGCTCCCTCAAAATCTCTCTCCTTTCTCAAACACTCTTCCCAACCTCCACCACAGCCCCCATTCACCAACCACCATGCAGCACTCAGGGGAGACTTTGATCTTTTTCCTTCCTCCAAAGTCTCCAAGCCACTCTCACCATGGATCCTTCTTTCTGTATCCTAGTACACACTCAACTATCTACCTGAGAAGGGGCTAGGCACCCATGCGAATCAGAGCTCCCTGAGGGATTCAAGTGGACCCAAGATGACAGACACCTAGACACAAAGCACAATGATTATTTATTATTTGTCCCACCAGATGTCTGCAGCACATCCTTCCCCTCACCAACTCCTCCTTGACCAATTCACACCAAGGTCCTCTGAGGGTGCCCATTAAAAATTAAAAAAGGTGATCTTTACTCTTGACTCCATCTGTGGAAGATTTTAAAAATTTTAACTCTTTCAGCAGCACTCAGGTGATACTTTGCTCTCCTACCTTCCTCCAAATTACCTCAGTCACTCTCACCATCGATCCCTCTTTTCTGTATCCTAGTACACACCCACCTACCTAAGGGCAGTGTCCCTCTGCCCTTGCTTAGGAAAAAATGCCAACTAGATGACACCAGTTTTCAACAACATGGCTAAGAACTTGGGTTTCACTCTCCAGTGATGGGTGTCCATGCAGGACACTGAGAATGTCTAAGCTATGATTTTGTTTGTTGCTGCATGGTGTGTATGTGTTTGTGTCTGTGTGTGTGTGTTGTGTTTTGTGTGTGTGTGTGTGTGTGTGTGTGTGTGTGTGTGTGAATGTATGCTCACACATGAACATGCTCCTGCACTCCTGCACTTCTGTTTGTGAATGCTCTCTCCTGCCTATAATGTTCAGGAATATGGATGTAGGTGCATAAGTGTCGGGAACATGAGGTTGTGTATGCTTGACTTTCAAGGGTCACCTATCACAGGCACTCCTCAGTTGCAGAGCCCCTGCCAGCCACTTGAAGGATCCAGCAGGAGTGCAGCAAGCACTAAGAGGCATGAGGAGGTACTTGCAAAAAATCCTGTGGGAGCCCTTCCTAAACCCCTTGTCAATCTGAACCAAAGATGTGGAGTCTCAGGAACAAAAGTTCCTCCCAATCAGTGCTCAGCCAAAACACTGAGACTGGGCCAGGCCCAGAGATAGATCCAGCATCTAACTGCCTGACCCTGCCCAAACGGGGGTTTCCTAAAGCTGACAGCCAGTTCTCTTCTTGGGGATGCAGACTCCATGGGTCTCTGGGCACAGTCTTTCAACTTACCACATCAAGGCACCCAACCAAGAAGGCCATCTAAGGATGATCCTTTACTGGTAGGGCACCCAGGTGGTGGAGTCAAAGAGCTCAGTGAACAGGGTATTGTGGACAGAGGCACCACATGGTGAGGCTGTGGAACCAACTTTCTCCAATGGCTAGTCCCAACAATGGCTTCCCACATAGCAGCAGGAGGCTCTGCACTGGACCCAAGGCAATGGGTAGGCTGCTCTATGTTTCCCCTACATCTTCACTTTCTCTGACCTGAGCCTAGAATAAGGTGGCAGATGAAATGAACGGCCTCCCAAAGACCATGGTCTACTTACCTGAGCATATAAGTTGGTATCTCAGGTGGATGCTGCCCCCAAAAGTTATCCAGTCATCTGTCCACCACAGAGGAATAGAGGGACTAGCTGCCCACTTCCACAATCTTGCATTGAAGCCACCTAGCACCCTGAGCTGAGGACAAGGACATTTCCAAAAAAGAAATGAATATTCCATCCCAACGTGCCTCCTTGACAATCAGGCTCGGGCCTTAGGCCCTCAATTCTAAGTACCTACTAAGTAAGCATCTGCAGGCAAATGACCAGAAAACCAGGCAACCATTATGAGCTAATTCCAGCTTCTTCACGATCTCTCTCCTCTCCCTAACCCTCCACTCCACCTCCACCATACTCCAGCCCTTCACCAGTTAACAATGCAGCACTCTTGGGAAAATTTGTTCTCCTTCCTTCTTCCAAAGTCCCCAAGTCACTCTCACCATGGATCTTTCTTTCTGTATCCTAGCCCATACACAAATACCTACCTAAACAGGGGCTAGGCATGCATGCAACTTAGAGCTCTCTGAAGGGATTCAAGTGGAATCAAGATGACAGGTGCCTAGACACAAAGCACAATGAGCATATATTACTTGTCCCACCAGGATCCCTGTAGCACATTCACTTCCCTCTTCAACTTCTCCTGCACCAATTCAAACCAAGGTAATCTGAGGGTGCACATTAAAAATTTTCAATGTGCCTTCACAATTCTCTCCAAGTGCTAACTACCACAGCAGGATAACCACTGCCTGGCTATCCTCCCATCTATGCATCTGTCTATCTATCTATCTATCTATCTATCTATCTATCTATCTATCTACCAAACTTTCTACCTATCCATCTATCATATCTCCTTCTGTTTCTCTCTCTCTCTCTCTCTCTCTCTCTCTCTCTCTCTCTCTCTCTCTCTCTCTCTCTCTCTTTCCTACCTGCCTATATAGCTACATAGCTATCTATCTACCTACCTACCTACTTATAAACCTTCTACTATCTTCTTTTGGATCAACAATATATACACTTCCAGGTACATTTTTTAGGCTAGAAGGGCCTCTTTGTTTACCAGATAACATATGTCATGGGCATTTGAGAAATGTTTTTCAGTATCCACCAGCAAGCCTTTCTTTTACAGCACTGAGAGTCTCCAGAGGTCCACCCATGTACTGTCCTTAAGTCACAGCATGTAGAAGACCCCTCTAACACCCTCCATGAGAGAAGCTTGACATTGCTTTCCACTACTCCCACCCTACCAAGCTTCCTGGAGGCATCTGTTCTGATAATACCAAGAAAGCTTTTCCTATTCAGGCAGGCCTGCTCTGAGTTCTCAACACTGCAAAGCCCACAACCCCAAGTAGAGGAGGGTCCTGCCACCCTCCATATTATTTATTGCTATGCAATTGTCTTATCCATTCATCAAGACAGAGAGGTTCCATCTGGAACAACTTCTCTGCTGTCCTCATCAAGCAATTTTACCCCTTGTGCCCACCAGAGCTATGGTCAGGGCACACATACAGCCTTAAGTTTTTCCACTACATCCAATCCAGGCCTTCCCAGACAATGCTGAGCTCAACACTATAAAAAATAATACACACTGGTAACAAACTGTACTTGCTTAAAGGGTCATTATGTGCCTAGTTTCCTCAATAGAGGACATTGAGTGAATAGATACATAGAAACACTCACACAAACACAAACACACACACACACATACACGCACATGCACACACACACAGACAGATAAAGAGACAGAAATAAAGACAGAAATAAGAAGACTGATAGAGAGACACAAACACAGAGATAGAGACAAAGACAGAGACAGAACGAAAGTCTGAACTCTCAGTTTCCTGCAAACTGAGAATATACATTTGTTAATTTTATACCCATGTTTATTCTTCCAGAAATCCCTGGACATGGCACAGAAAGCCAGGTGTCCTTTGTGCCTTCATCCTGGCTCATCTCCCAGGATGTTAGTGAAGGTAAGCTAATCAGGAGAAGCCCAGACTTTGCTGCATGTTTGTGTGTCAGGCATCAGAGCCAGGAGGCTTTCAAGGAACCTGGCCTGGATTCTTCCTTGGCAGCCTGGCCTGTTTGGAACCCTTGGGACTACAGCACACTCTGGCTGTTGCAACTCAGTTTGATCCCTTACCAAGACACTATCTAGGCTCCTTGCCCCCTTGGGGCACACCATGAGGTTTCTTGCTTTGCACGATGGGGGAGCTTCCCAGACTATTGAAGGGTGCTGTGTACGTAGGTGATTTTCTAACAGGCCTGGGACACCTACCACTACCTTAAACACAGTTCTAAAATGGACCCTTTTATTATAAAAAAATAAAGCCAGAGATAACAACCCTATCCCTAGGAAAAAGTGGAGGTAGGGCTGTGGATGGAAGGGAGAACACTAACTGCTTAAGGATATCTGGCCACCAAATCCAACCCTGAGATGTTAAGACAGCTCAGAGAAGCTGATAGGCTGTTCCCACACCCTAACTCTCTGTGGGTTATTAACAAGGGGACGTGGGGGTAGGGAGGGCATCCTGTAAGGCTGCCTCTGGGCAGGCTCAAACAAAAGCAAGAGGGACAAGTATCACTCTGGTGAAAATGAATGTGCAAGAACACTCTTTCACAAGAACCCAGATGCAGCCTGGCTGCAGATGCCAATTTAGAGAGGTACCATGACTCTGCAAAACCTAAAATATCTTCCTGTGCTGCACTCAGAATCTTGGAGTAAGTGTTTCCACACTTTGAGTAGCTAAACCCTGTGTCACTAGCCCTGTCCTCTGGTCAGCTGGATCATGCTTGCTCACAGGCCTCTCCTGGGCCAAACAGCCCTCAGGATCCCATGTTCCCACCATCAGAGCCAGAATGGAGTGACACCCAAGCAGGATTGCTTCTGTGTTCAGAGAGGTGCAGGGATGTGCATGTGGAATCCTCAAAACTATTCAGGTTGATGGCAGTAGAGCATGAAGAATGTCAACTGCCAGGCTGCACGGGCAATGTCCTTCTGCCATTCCTGAGCCAAAAAAATGACAACCAGTTGCCAACAACACTGCCAAGCACTGGGGCTTCCACTTGCCACAGATAATTGTCCATGGAGGAAACTGGAAATGCCTAAGCTATGATTTTCTTTGTTGTTGTGTATGAGTGCTCTCATGGGAGCATGCTCCTGCATTTTAGTATGTGCATGCTCTCTCCTGCCTATAAGGTTCAGGAATATGGATGGGGGTGCCTAAGTGTCAGAGAGTAGGAGGTTGTGTATGGTGGAGATGAAAAGGTCACCCATCACAGGCACTCATCAACTGCATAGCATCTGCCAGCCAATGGAGGATCCAACAAGAGCACTATGAGGCATGAGCACATACTTGCAAACAATCCTGTGGGAGGCCTACCTAACCCCCCTGCCAATCTGGAGTCAAGGGACAGAGCCTCAGAAACAAATGCCTGGAGATGAGGACCAGGAAATGAACCAGCCCCCTCAGTTCCTAGCCAGGACACTGGGACTGGGCCAGGCCCATAGATTGATCCAGCATCTGGTTGCCTGACCCCACCCACACAGGGGTCCCCCAAAAGTGATAGCCAGTTCTTTTCTTGGGGATGAAGACTCCAAGGTCCCTGGGTATACTCTCTCAAGTTGCAAAGTCAAGGCACCTAGCCAAAAAGGCCCTCCCAGGTTGATCCTCGGCTGGTATGCCACCCAAATGGAGTCAAAGAACTCAGATAACAGGGGAAGTTAAACAGAGGCAACAGGGGTTTGGGTTAGGCAACCAAACTTCTACGTGGATACAAGTCCCAACAGTTTCTTCACAACTGAAAAAAGGAAGCTATACACTGGACCCAGGGCAATAGGTGGGGTACCCTGTGTGTCCCTGAGGCCTACTGTTTACCTGACCTGAGCCCAGAGTGCAAGGCAGATGAAAAGATGTGCCCCTCAGTAACCTTGGTCTATTTAACCAGACACATAGGCTGGCATTTCAAGACCCCTCAATATAAATTCTGCCAAATTCATCTTGACAAAATCATCCAGCCATCTGTCCAGCTCAGAGGCCCAGAGGCGCTTGCAGCCCACTTTCACAATCCTACCTGTGGACCACCTGGCACCCTGAGCTGAAGACAAGGACATATTCAAAGAAGAAATGAATATTCCATCCCAAACTGCCTTTTTGACAACTAGGCCCTGACCTCAGGCTCCCAATTTTAATCAACTACTAAGTAAGCATCTCCAGGCAACTGGCCAAGAAACCAGGCAACAATTATGAGCTAATACCAGCTCCATCACAATCTCTCTCCCCACTCTAACCCTCCACACCACATCTACCACACCATATCCCTTCACCAACCACAAAGCAACACTCAGGGAACTCTTTGCTCTCCTTCCTTCTTCCAAAGTCCCCAAGTTACACTCACCATGAATCCTTCTTTCTGTATCCTAGCACACACCCACCTACCTACCTGTGCACGAAATAGGCATGCATGCAACTCAGAGCTCTCTGAAGGGATTTAGTTGACACAAGATGACAGGCACCTAGACACAAGGAACAATGAGGATTTCTCACTTCTTTCACCAGGAACCCTGCAGCACATCCCCATCCCTCACCAAATTCTTCTAGACCAATTCACACCTAGGTTATCTGAGGCTACCCATTGGTAATTTTCAAGAAACCTTCAAGCATTCTCTCCAAGTAATCACTAACACAGGATGATAACAACTGCCTGGCAATTCACCAACCTATGTAACTGTCTATCTGTCATTCTGTCTATCTATCTATCTATCTATCTATCTATCTATCTATCTATCTATCTATCATCTATCTATCTATCTATCTTTTTCCTTCCTACTTAACTACATATGTACCTACCTACGTCCCTACCTACATACCTCCTACTATCTTCTTATGGCTTGCTAATATATACTCTTCCAGATACATTTTCTAGTACAGAAGTGCTTCTCTGTTTACCAGATAATGTATGACATGGTCATTTGTGAAATGCATTTTACTTCCCACCAGCAAGCCTATCTTTCATGAGCACTGAGAGTCTCCAGAGTCCAACCCTGTACTGTCCAAAGCTTAATTCACAGCTGATAGAAGAAGACCCCTCTAAATACCACCATGAAAGAAGCCTGACATTTCTTTCCACTTCTCCATCTTTACCAAGCTTCCTGAAGGCATCTGGTCCAATTCACCAAGAGAGAGCTCATAATATTTAGGCAGGACTGCTTTGAGTTCTCAGAGGTGTAAGGCCTGTAACCCCAAAGAAGGGTCCTGGCAACCCTCCATAGTTTTTATTGCTAAGCAATTGTCTCATCCATTCATCAAGACAAAGATGTACCATCAGGAACAACGCCCATGCTGTCCACCTCGGGCTTTTCTACATATTGTGCCCACCTCAGCTATGACCTGGACATACATACAATGATAAGGGTTTCCCCTACGTCAATCCTTGCTGCCCCAATCAATAATGAACTCAACACCATAAGTAATTATACACCTACCCCCACCTGAAGCACTGTTCCATGATAGAGCCTGTCCAAAAAAAAAAAACAAAAACAAAATAAGGCAAAACAAAAACCAGAAAACCAGAGATAACAACCCACACAAGACCTAGTAGTGGGCAGAGGTGGGGCTAAGATTGGCAGAGAGAACATTAACTGCTTAAAGATAACTGGCTACAAAAGCTACATAGCCCTTAGACGTTGAGACAGCTCAGAGAAGCAGGAGAGCCTATCTCCACTCCCTGAATATGTAGGTTAATAACAAGGTGACATGGGGATTGGGAGTACATGGTGTAAGGCAGCTGTTGGGCAGCATCAAACAAAAGCAAGTGGGACTTGGGTCATTCTGATGAACAGGGTTGGGCAGGACAAGTTGCCCACAAGAAGCCAGATGCATCCTGGCTGCAGATGCCTGTGTAGAGAGGTCCTGAGACTCTGTAAAACCTAAGATGTACACCTGCATTGAGCTCATCATCTCAGATGATGTGCTTCCTGAGGCAGGCTAGCCACACCCTGTGTCTTCTGCCCTGTTGGCTGCTCAGCTGGATCCTGCTCACTCACAGGGATCTCATGGGCCAAGAAGCCCTCAGTAGCCCCTAGTTCACCTGTGCAGCCAGAATAGAGTGGCTCCCAAGAAGGCCTGCAGGCATGTTCAGAGAGGAGCAGGGACTTGCAGGCAGAATCTTCAAAACAATATGGCTTGATAGCAGTAGAGCACTGAGAATGCCAATTGCCAGGCTGCATAGGTGCTTTTCCTCTTTTCTTTTGAGGCAAAATCCCTACCAGCTGTCACCAGCTACCAACAACATAACCAAGCACTGGAGCTACCATTGGCCAGAGGTGGGTGTCTATGTAGGACACTGGAATAGCCTAAATTATGGTTTTATATGTTGTTGGGTAGTGGGTGTGTCCATATGTGTGTTTGTGTGTGTGTGTGGTATGTGTGTATGTGTGTGTTAGTGTGTGTGTGTGTGTGTATGAGTGCTCTCACGGGAGCATGCTCCTGCATCTCTTTGTGTATGAGCTCTCACCTGCTTATAAAGTTAATGATATGGATGGGGGTACATAAGTGTTAGGGAACAGAAGGTTGTCCATGGTGGACAAGTCAACTACAGGGAACCTGCCAGCTACTTAAGAGTCCAGCAGGAGGGTGGCATTAATAAGAGACATGAACAGGTACTTGCAAAAAATCCTCTTGGAGCTGTACCTAAACCCGTTGCCAATCTGGACCCTAGGGGTCTAGTCTCAGAAAGAAATGCCTTGACTTGACAACCAGGAACTGATGAAACCCACTCCGCACCCAGCCAAAACACTCAGACTGGGTCTGGCCCAGAGATTGATACAGCACCTTCCTGCCTCAACCTGCAAACATGAGGTTGATTCTAAATCTGAAAGCCAGTTCTCTTCTTAGAGATGCAGACTCCTCTGTAAGAGGCCATACTCTCTCAAGTTGTCAGGTCAAGGCACCCAGACAAAAAGGGCCTCCCAGGATGATCCTCAGCTGGTGAGACACCATGGTAGTAGAGTCAGAGGACTCAAGGAACAGGGGAAGTTGAACAGAGGACACATGAGATGGGGTGGAGAACCAACCATCTCCATGGAGCACTAGGCCCAATACTGCCTGCCTCCAAGCAGTAGGAGGCACTGTACTGAACCTAGGGCAATGGGTAGGCTGCTGTGTGTGCCCATACATCCTTCAGTTTCTTGGCCTGAGCCCAGAGTGAGGTGGGAGATGAAAAGAAGGGCTCCCACAAAAACATTGATCTACTTACCCAAGCAAAAATATTGGAATCTTAGGTACTCCTCAAAATGAGTTCTTGTGAATGCTGCCCTAAAATATCATCCAGGCACCTGTCCACATCATCAACCCAGAGGTGCTGACTGCCGACTTTCAAAATCTTGCCTGAGGAACACTTACCACTCTGAGCTGAGTACAGGGACATGTCAAAAATGAGAATTCCATCACAACCTTCCCTCTTATGAACCAGGACCAGGCCTTGGGCCCCAATTCTAAGCACTTACCAAGTAAGAAACTCCAGGCAACTGACCAGAAAACCAGGCAACCATTATGAGCTAATCCCAGCTTCCTCACTATCTCTCTCCTCTCTCTAACCCTCCATCCCACATCCACTACACCATTGCCCTTCACCAATTACCATGCAGAAGTTAGGATATACTTTGCTATTTTTCCTTCCTCTGGACACCCAGTTTTCTGGGATCTGAGACTGTACATCTTTTAAATCCATAACAATGTCTATTCTTCCAGAAATTCCTGGATAGGACAGAGAAGGCCAGGTGGCTTTTCAGCATTCATTCTGTCTCACCTTTCTGGATGTTAGGAAAGGTAAGCTAGTGAAGAGAAGCCCAGACTCTGCTGCTTGTTTCTGTGTCAGGCATCAGAGCCAAGGGGCTTTTAAGGTACCTGGCCATTATGATTCCCTGGCAGCATGTGCTGTTATGGACACACTAGGGACTACAGCATACTCTGGCTGTTTTAATCACTTTGACTCCAAGCCAAGAAAATGCCAAGGCTCCTCATGCCCTTGGGTCACAGAGTGAGGTTGCTTGCATAGGATTATGGGGGAGCTCCATACCATTGAAGGGTTCTGGAGACTTGGGTGAGATTTTCTGTCAGGCCTGGGAACCTTACCCCCACCTGAAACACGGGACCAGGAAAGAGCCTTTTCTTAAAAAATAGGAATGCCAGAGATAACAACCATAGACCTAGGAAGGAGTGGAGATGGGGTTGGGGTTGGCAGGAAGAACATTAACTGCTTAAGAATATCTGGCCAAAAAAGCTACCAAGCACTAAGATGTAGAGACAGCTCAGAGAAACAAGGTAGCCTGTCACAACACCCTGACACTTTGTGGGTTACTAACAAGGAGACTTAGGGTAGGAAAGACATCCTGTAAGCAGCTGCTGGGCAGCCTCAAACAAAAGCAAGGGGGACCCAGATTACTCTGATGAAGAGGGATGAGAATGACAAGTCACCCACAAAAACCCAGATGCCTCCCTGGGTGCAGATGCCTGTGTAGAGGGGTCCTGTAAGTGTGTAAAATTTATGATGTCTGCCTGCATTGCACTCAGGACCTGCCAGGATGTGCTTCCTCAGTCAGACTAGCCAAACCATTTGTCGCAGGCCCTGTGTTCTGTTCAGCTGGATCCTGCTCATTCACAGGCCTCTGTGAGCCTAGAAGGCCTCAGGATCCCCTTGTCCCCCCTGTGAAACCAGAATAGAGTGGCTCCCACCCAAGCAGTTCTGCAGCCATGTTCATAGAGGTGCATGCATTTGCAGGCAGAAACCTCAAAACATTTTGCCTTGATGGCAGTAGAGCATGGAGAATGCCAACTGCCAGGCTGCATGGGAGCTCTCCTTCAGCCCTTCCTGAGGCAAAGGATGCCAGCCAGCTGCCACAACATGGTCACGCACTGGGGCTTCCACTGGCCAGATGTAGGTTTTCATGTAGTACACTGCGTATGACTAACCTATGATTTTGTATGTTGTTGCGTGTGTTTGTGTGTGTGTGTGTGTGTGTGTGTGTGTGTGTGTGTGTGTGTGTCTGTGAGTGTACGTATGTCAGCATGCATGTGTGTGGTCACAAAAAAGTGTGCTCCTGCAACTCTGTGTCTCTGTGTCTCTGTCTGTGTGTGTGTCTGTGTGTATGTGTGTGTGTATGTGTTCTCACTTGCCTATAAAGTTCAGGAGTGTGGATGTGGGTGCATAAGTGTCTGATAGCAGGAGGTTGTACATACTGAAGATTGAAGGGTCAACCATCAGAGGTACTACTTAACATCAGGGCACCTGCCAAACACTGAAGTATCTGGCAGGTCAGCAAACACTAAAAGATATAAGAAGGTACTTTAAAAAGATCTTCTGGGAGCTTTATCTAAGTCCCCCTGCCAATCTGGACCCCAGGGGCAGAGCCTCAGAAACAAACTCCTGGTCTTGAGGACCAAGAGCTGACCTTGCACACTCAGTGCCCAGCCAGGCCACTGGGACTGGGGAAAGCCCAGAGATTGATCCAGCACCTGCCTGCTTGACCCTGCCCACACAGGTGCCCCCTAAACCCTACAGCCAGTTCTCTTCCTGTTGATGCAGACATTGTGGTTTCTGGGGACACACTCTCAAGTTGCCAGGTCAAGACAGACAGCCAGTAAAACCCTCCCAGAATGTCCCTTGGCTGGTAGGGCACCCAGGTAGTGGTGTCAGAGAGCTCAGGACACAGGGGAAGGGGAATAGAGGCCTCACATGGTGGGACAGGGAAAGCAACCCCTTCCATGAGACACTAGGCTCAACACTAGCTTTGCAACAGGCAGTAGAAAACTCAGCAGTGGACCCAGGGTAATGAGTTGGATGCCCTGTGTATCCATAAGGTTTCCTGTTTTTCTGGCTTGGGCCCAGAGTGTGCTGAGAACTCAAAAAAAGCTCCCCAATTCCTGAAAACCTTGATCTACTTACCGGGGCACACAGGTTTGTGTTTCAGGTACCCCTCAATATGAGTCCTGGTGCATGCTGCCCCACAAAGTTATCCAGTCATCTGTCCACCTCAGAGGCCCAGAGAGGCTGGCAACCTAACTTTACAATCTCAACTGCAGGACACCTAGCAAGCTGAGTTGTGGACAAGGACATATGGAAAGAAGAAATGAATATTTCATCCCAAACTGCCCCCTTGACAAGGCCCTGACTTCGAGCTTCCAATTCTAAGCACCTACCAAGAAAGCATCTCCAGGCAACTGACCAGAAAACCAGGCAACCATTATGAGCTAATCCCAGCTTCCTCACTATCTCTCTCCTCTCTCTAATACTCTACCCCAACTCCACCACACCTTTGCCCTTCACCAACTACCATGCAGCACTTAGGATATGCTTTGCTATTTTTCCTTCCTCTAGAAACCTAGGTTTCTGGGATCTGAGACTGTCCATCTTCTAATTCCATAACCATGTCTATTCTTCCAGAAATTCCTGGATAGGGCAGAGAAGGTGGCTTTTCAGCATTCATCCTGTCTCACCTCTCTGGATGATAAGAAAGGTAAGCTAGTGAAGAGAAGCCCAGACTCTGCTGCTTGTTTCTGTGTCAGGCATCAGAGCCAAGGGGCTTTTAAGGTACCTGGCCATTATGATTCCCTGGCAGCATGTGCTGTTATGGACACACTAGGGACTACAGCATACTCTGGCTTTTTTAAACACTTTGTCCCCAAGCCAAGAGAATGCCTAGGCTCTTCATGCCCTTGGGTCACAGAGTGAGGTTGCTTGCATAGGATTATTGGCAAGCTCCCATACCATTGAATGGTTCTGGAGACTTGGGTGAAATTTTCTGTAAGGCCTGAAAACATTAGCGCCACCCGAAGCACTGCTCTAGGAAAGAGCCTTTTCTTAAAAAATAGGAATGCCAGAGATAACAAACACAGACCTAGGAAGTGGTCCAGATGGGGCTGGAGTTGGCAGGGAGAACATTAACTGCTTATGAATATCTGGCCACAAAAGCTACCAAGCACTAAGATGTAGCAACAGCTGAGAGAAACACGGTAGCCTGTCACAACACCCTGACTCTTTGTGAATTACTAACAAGGAGTCTTGGGGGTAGGAAAAACATCCTGTAAGGCAGCTACTGGGCAGCCTCAAACAAAAGCAAGGGGAACACAGATTACTCTGATGAACAGAGATGAGAATGACAAGTCACCCACAAGAAACCAGATGCCTCCCTGGGTGCAGATGCCTGTGTAGAGGGGTCCTGTAACTCTGTAAAACCTATGATGTCCTCCTGCACTGCACTCAGAACCTGGCAGGATGTGATTCCTCAGTCAGACTAGCCAAACCCTGTGTCGCAGGCCCAGTGATCTGTTCAGCTGGATCCTGCTCACTCACAGGCCACTTTTGGGCCCAGAAGGCCTCAGGAGCCCCTTGTCCCACCCTGTGCCACCAGAATAAAGTGGCTGCCACCCAAGCAAGTCTACATTCATGTTCAGAGAGGCACAGGCATGTGCAGGCAGAAACCTCAAAACATTTTGACTTGATGGCAGTAGAGCATGGAGAATGCCAACTGCCAGGCTGCATGGGAGCTCGCCTTCTGCCCTTCCTGAGCAAAAGGATGCCAACCAGCTGCCACCAGCTGATGAAAACATGGCCAAGCACTGGGGCTTCCACTGGCTAGATGTGGCTGTTCATGTAGGACGCTGGGTATGCCTAAGCTATGACTTTGAATGTTGTTGCATAGTGTTTGTGTGTGTGTGTGTGTGTGTGTGTCTGTGTCTGTATGTGTCAGCATGTATGTGTGTGTGCTCACAAATAAGTATTCTCCTGCACCTCTGTGTGTGTGTGTTCTTGCCTCCTTGTAAAGTTCAGGAATGTAGATGTGGGTGCATAAGTGTCTTAAAGTAGGAGGTTCTGCATACTGAAGTTTGAAGGGTCACCCATCAGAGGTACTACTAAACATCAGGGCACCTGCCAGCCACTGAAGAATCTGGCAGGGCAGCTAAACACTAAATGTTTTAAGCAGGTACATACAAAAGATCCTCTGGGAGCTCTATATAAAACCCCCTGCCAATCTGAACCCCAGGGGCAGAGCCTCAGATACAAACTCCTTGTCTTGTGGACCAAGAGCTGACCTCACCCTCTCAGTGCCCAGCCAGGCCACTGGGACTGGAGCAAGCCCAGAGATTGATGCAGCACCTGACTGCCTGACCCTGCCACACAGGTGCCCCTAAAGCCTACAGCCAGTTATCTTCTTGGAGATGCAGCCTATGCAGACCCTGGAAACACTCTCTCAAGTTGCCAGGTCAAGACAGCCGACCAATAAAACCTTCTGAGGATGGACTTTGGCTGGTAGGGCACTCAGGTGGTGGTGTCAGAGAATTCGGGACACAGGGGAAGGTGAATAGATGCCTCACATGGTGGGGGTAAAAAACAACCCCCTCCATGAGACACTAGGCTCAACACTAGCTTCTCACCAGGCAGTAGAAGACTCAGCAGTGGACCCAGGGCAATGAGTGGGGTGCCCTGTGAATCTGTAAGGCTTCCTGTTTTGCTGGCCTGGTCCTGGAGTGTGCTGAGGGGTCTAAAAAAGCCCCTCAACCCCTGAAAACCTTGGTCTACTTACCCGGGCACATAGGTTGGTATCTCAGGTACCCCTCAATATAAGTCCTGGTGGATGCTGCCCCATAATGTTATCCAGTCATCCATCCACCTCAGAGGCCCAGAAATGCTGGCCACCCACTTCCACAATCTCAACTGCAGGACACCTAGCAAGCTGAGCTGTGGACAAGGACATATCAAAAGAAGAAATGAATGTTTCATCCCAACCTGCCCTTTTGACAAGGCCCTGACCTTGATCTTCAAATTCTAAGCACCTACCAATAAGCATCTCCAGGCAACTGACCAGAAACCAGGCAACCATTATGAGCTAATACCAGCTTCCTCACAATGTCCCTCCTCTCTATAACCCTCCACCCCACCTCCACCATACCTTTGCCCTTCACCAACTACCATGCAGCACTTAGGGTAAACTTTGCTATTCTTCCTTCCTCTGAACTCCCAGTTTTCTGAGATCTGAGACTGCCCATCTTTTAATTCCATAACCATGTCTATTCTTCCAGAAATTCCTGGATAGGGCAGAGAAGGCCAGGTGGCATTTCAGCATTCATCCTTTCTCACCTCTCTGGATGTTAGGAAAGGTAAGCTAGTGAAGAGAAGCCCAGACTCTGCTGCTTGTTTCTGTGTCAGGTATTAGAGCCAAGAGGCTTTTAAGGGACCTGGCCATTATGATTCACTAAGGACCACAGCACCCTCTGGCTGTTGTAATCACTTTGAACTCAATCCAAGACAATTTCTAGGCTCCTCTTGCCCTTGGGTCACAGCATGAGGTTGCTTACATAGGATTATGGGGGAGCTCCCATACCATTGAAGGGTTCTGGAGACTTGAGTGTTTTTCTGCCAGGCCTGGGAACCTTAAGTCCATCTGAAGCAGGGCTCCAAGAAAGAGGCTTTTCTTAAAAAATAGGAATGCCAGAGATAACAACCATAGACCTAGGAAGGGGTTGAGATGGGGCTGGGGTTGGCAGGGAGAGCATTAACTGCTTAAGAATATCTGGCCACAAAAGCTACCAAGCACTAAGATGTAGAGACAGCTCAGAGAAACATGGTAGCCTGTCACAACACCCTGACTCTTTGTTCATTACTAACAAGGAGTCCTGGGGGTAGGAAAGACATCCTGTAAGGCAGCTGCTGGGAAGCCTCAAACAAAAGCAAGGGGGACACAAGTTACTCTGATGAACAGGGATCAGAATGATAAGTCACCCACAAGAACCCAGATGCATCACTGGTGGCAGATGCCTGTGTAGTGGGGTCCTGTAACACTGTAAAACCTATGATGTCCTCCTGCACTTCACTCAGGACCTGGCAGTATGTGTTTCCTCAGTCAGCCTAACCAAACCCTGTGTTGCAGGCCCTGTGTTCTGTTCAGCTGGATCCTGCTCACTCACAGGCCTCTATTGGGCCTAGAAGGCCTCAGGAGATGCTAGTGCCCCCTGTGCAAACAGAGTAGAGTGGCTCCCACCCAAACAGGTCTGCAGCCATGTTCAGAGAGGCGCAGGCATGTGCAGGCAGAAACCTCAAAACATTTTGACTTGATGGCAGCAGAGCATGGAGAATGCCAACTGCCAGGCTGCATGGGAGCTCTTCTTCTGCCCTTCCTGAGGCAAAGGATGCCAGCCATTTTCCAAAAACATGGCCAAGCACTGGGGATTCTACTGGCCAGTGGTGGGTGTTCATGTAGGACAATGGGTATGCCTAAGCTATGATGTTGTATGTTGTTGCATGGTGTTTGTGTGTATGTGTGTGTGTGTGTTTCTGTGTGTGTATGTGTGTCAGCATGTATGTGTGTGTTCTCAAAAGGAAGTATGCTCCTGCACCTCTGTGTGTGCATGAGTTTTCGCCTGCCAATAAAGTATAGGAATGTGGATGTGGGTGCATAAGTGTCTGAGAGCAGGTTGTGCATACTGAAGATTGAAGGGTCACCCATCAGAGGTACTACCTAACATCAGGGCACCTGCCAGCCACTGAAGAATCTGGCAGGGCAACTAAACATTATAAGTTATAAGCAGGTACTTACAAAAGATCCTCTGGGAGCTCTATCTAAACCCCTCTGCCAATCTGGACCCCAGGGGTAGAGCCACAGAAACAAACTCCTGGTCTTGAGTATCAAGAGCTGATCTTGCCCACTCAGTGCCCAGCCAGGCCACTGGGACTGGAGCAAGTCCAGAGATTGATCCAGCACCTGCCTGCCTGGCCCTGCCCACACAGGTGCCCCCTAAACTGTACAGCCAGTTCTCTTCTTGGGGATGCAGACTTTGTGGTCCCTGGGGACACTCTCTCAAGTTGCCAGGTCAGAACAGCCAGCCAATAAAACCCTCCCACGATGGCCCTTGGCTGGTAGGGTACCTAGGTGGTGGTGTCAGAGAGCTCGGGACACAGGGGAAGGTGAATAGAGGCCTCATGTGGTGAGGGTGGGGAAACAACCCCCTCCATGAGACACTAGGCTCAACACTAGCTTCTCACCAGGCTGTAGAAGACTCAGCAGTGGACCCAAGTCCATGAGTGGGGTGCCCTGTGTATCCATAAGGCTCCCTGCTTTGCTGGCCTGAGCCCGGAGTGCACTGAGAGGTTAAAACAAGTCCCACAACCCCTGAACACCTTGGTCTACTTACTCAAGCACAGGAGTTGGTATCTCAGGTACCCCTCAATATGAGTCCTGGTGGATGCTGCCCCACAAAGTTATCCAGTCATCCATCCACCTCAGAGGCCCAGAGAGGCTGGCCACCAATTTCCACAATGTCAACTGCAGGACACCTAGCTGAGCTGTGGACAAGGACATATCAAAAGAAGAAATGAATATTTTATCCCAAACTGCCCCCTTGACAAGTACCTGACCTTGTGCTTTCAATTCTAAGCACCTACCAAGTAAGCATTGTGGGAATAAATTGTAAAAATGAAATTTAGGTCTCAACGTGAAAGTTTCTTTTTTTTTTAAATTTATTTATTTATTTTGTGTAAGTACACTCTAGCTGTCTTCAGACACCCATATGAGGGCATCAGATCTCATTATGGATGGTTGTGTGCCACCATGTGGTTGGTGGGATTTGAACTCATGACCTCTTGAAGAGCAGTCAGTGCTCTTAACCACTGAGCCATCTCACCAGCCCCTACGTGAAAGTTTCTTAGGTTCAGAGTTTCAATTTACACTCAACTGTTAGCTGCCCCTGGGGTGCATTCCAAGGGCTTGAATAAACATTTCAAAGGCACAAAAGACCCAAGATAGAGGCAATGAAACACCTGGGTAAACGGAAGACTCTTGAATGGAATTCTCCCAGGAGCAATATACAGATGTAAATTAGGATAATTGGGATGGGGGCTAGATGGAAACCAGGCTTGAGAATGGATGTTTGAAATATTCAATCATATGTAACCGCACCAAATTTTCCTGCTCTCCCCAACCCCTACCCATAAATATCCCAAGTTTCCTGGGCTGGAGGTCGGATCCTCTATCTCCTGTGTGATATATATTCTGGCCTGAGGGCCCTTGCCATTAAACTACCTTTTGTTATTACATCAAGGCAGTCCTCGTGTGTCCTTGGGTGCATGCAGGTCTGGACTTGGGTGAGGGTCCCCTTTGGGGGGGTCTTACATTTTGGTGCATTGGCCAGGAAACGCGCGACTACCCTAGACCCACCACGACCCCTTGGAGGTAAGTCTGTGTAAGTGGTGTGTGTGAGAGTGCAGCGCTGCTGTCCTTGTCTCTGTGTCTTGGTTTCTGCTGCTGTCTTTGTTTCTGTGTTTTGATATTGGTTTCTTTGGTGAGGGGAATCTTCCCCATCTGAGACTGAGTGCAGTTGTCATTGTGGACTGTGAGGGCCCAATGACTGTGGATGGACAGACATGTTGAAACCCACAGGCTGCAGCCCGGGAAGGACGCTTCACGGGTGGTTAGGGTGTCAGAGTGGTCTGGCTGCCCTTGGGGAAAGGCGGTATTCTTCCCCATCTGAGTTAGGGAGTCAGGGAGGTCTGACTGCCCTGTTTTGGAACAGGAGACAGAGTGTACTGCTAGGGGGAAGATGTGGAATACTTCCCGTCAGAGGTCGTGTTTGGCTGGTTCTATGGGACCAAACTCGGGCAAGTGTGTCTGACTGTGTTAGTTCTGTGTGTTTATATTTTGTGTAGTCTTTCTGCAACCCCTCCCTGCTGCTACTGCATGGCAGAGCACCTGAGCTGGGCTCCACAACCACTGGCTGCCCTGGCCCCCTGGGTGGCCCCCTCTTCACCAGCACTCGAGCTGCCCTGGTACTGGAAGCCAGAGTACATGCAGGTCTCCCACCTGCCGTAGTTTAAAAGGTGGGAGATGAGTTCCCAGCCGCCCGCCCCGTGATGAACTAAGTACGAACGAGAGGCTAGAGGCAGGTGGCAAACACATGCAGGCGGGCGGCTAGCAACAGATGAGGGCTTTAGTGAGTGCGTGAGACATCTTGAGAACTACGTTTCCCAGCAGGCCTTGCAGCTTTGACAATTATATCCAAGATGGCAGCCGGCCTGAGAACTACGTTTCCCAACATGCCATGTGGTTTCCAGGCACCACTGTGATTGTTGACAATTCTGTGCCACTGTAATAGAGATAGGGGCAGTCTATTGTGTTGTCTTTCCTTGTCTTTTCTTGATAAACTTTGTTCTGTGTTATTTGTTCCACATGTTCTTGGACTCTGACTGACAATTGATGTTCCTTTTCTTTCTTCTGGACTGATACTGTGTTAACATCCTGAGTTTTAAAAGCAGAAGCAATGAGACAGGCAGGTCCTGTTCCACAGCTTGTGGCCAAGAGAAAGCTCTGTTCCTCTGGAGGAAGAGACAGAGTGTGTCAGGTGCCTGATTTGGTGTGATGAACTACTAAAACTGCTTACTTAATTTAGTTTAAAATTTACTTGTGAGACAGTCTCAATTTACACAAGAAAAACTGATAATTCTCCCTGCTCTGTGGCCAGGAGAAGGACACCAACAGAAAGAACCTTGAAGATAACAGACTGTTTTCATAAGTGGCTCTTAGAAGGGGGGGGCAGCAGTTTTTTTGCCTTCTATAATAAGAATAAGAATAAGAATAAGAATAAGAATAAGAATAAGAATAAGAATAAGAATAAGAATAAGAGAGTTTTCCTAATTTACTAAATAAAAGAGTACTTTTTTTCTTAAGTTACAGCTAAAAAGTTGCAGGATGTCCTGAGTCAGAATATATATATAGGCTTCTATTTTGATACACTTTCTAGCCATTGCTGTCTGAGATAATTTCATTATTTAAATGAGACTTTCATCAAGATTTGGTTCAAAGGTGAGAGTTCAGACAAGAAGTGGTGAGGACTTGTGCTCTTATGTGAGTGATAAAATGTTTACTTTCCTGTTCTTGTTGTGTATCACTTCTAAAAACAATATTCTAATCAGAAATAACTCTTTAAAAGATTTTTATAGAACTATGACCAAAGTTTCTATTTTGTCAAAAGTTAAATTTAAACAAGTGTCAAATTATTAATACTATGTGAGCCTTCAACATCTTAATAGTCTTTGCTGTGAAATGCTGTGGATAAAGTTATTCATTCTGATTTGATTTCTTTCTTAGAGCTTCAGAGGTGAGTTCACATTACACCTGTAGACAAGGTACTGTTTACAGACTGAACTAGGTTGTGGTCTCTAGTGTGAGGTGAACAACAGTAATGCAGCCTCAGAAATACACCAGTCTACACAGACTTCTAAAAGACTACTGCTTTTACAGGTGATCAAACAATAAATAAGATAAGAGCCTTTCTTCCATAAGACCCTTGCAGGTTCTGGTCTTCAGGAGTGAAGAACAAGAGAAGACACTGGAAAAAGAATGCTACTTCAGGATGGGGATCCCATCAATTGATCAGGCTGTGGTCAACAGCGGGTTATAGAAGGTAAGAGACACCCAAATGCCCATGCCAGATTCCATTGACAGATCTTGAGAGAGCTACATGAGATCCCACTAATTTTGATCAAGACACATGAGGTTAAGCAACGGTCCTATAAGTTACCCACAGCCTTTCTAGACTAGCTCATAGAGACATTCTGTCAGTGTAGACAAGGCTTCAGAGGCTAGAGAGACTACAAGATAAGTCATTGAAAGATTTAAGAAGTATAATATATCAGGGAGAAAGTAAAAGAAAGATAAGATAGATGAGATCATAGACAAGATTAAAATTATTGATGATAATAGCAAGTGTGAGAAGATTTAGTCTAAAAGAAAGGAGTAGAGAAGGTTTAGTGAAAGTCTAGAAGAAAAGAGTAGAGAAAAAGAATAGAGATAAGTTGCTGTGAAAGTCTAGAGAAAAAGAGTGGAGAAGATAGAAAGTCTAGAGAGGTGAAGAAAAACAAAGGTGACAGAAAAAAAATTTACAGAAAGCAGAAAAGAGGGACTTCAATCAAAGAGAGATAAGAAACTCCTTTAAAAAGACCAGTGTGCACACTGCAAGTAAAGGAGCCAGCTTCAGGATCCAAGAGGGCCCTAACAAATAGAAGCCAGGGCCAAGAAATTCTAGGCCTTGAAAAACACCCCAAATGGCGAAGATATTAACTCTGTGTAAAGACAGAGATTAAGATAGACAGGGTCCTCCTCCAGGCCAATGGGCCAAAATATATTTATGGACTACCTGAAAAATGGTGGACTGAGAGATGGGCTGGGTATTCCATTCATTTATGGTTATCCTAGACTGTTCCTACCTTCTGTCGGGTTGAGACTTACTCCCCAAGATGGTGGCCCAGACGGGCTACAACCAACTAACAAGAACTCATGGGTAAAAAAAAGGTTTCTCCTACTGACTCCAGCCAGGAGCTGAGGTAACCTGCTTTACAGACGGGAACAGTTTTCTCCATGCTGGTCAGAGACAAGCCAACATTACTGTAGTGGACAAATGTCATCTGGGCTGACTCCCCACCCCTGGCCTCGTCCGGTACAGAGAGCAACCTTGGAACTTGTGGGGCTGACGAGAAAACCAACATCTACATGGACAACAGGTATGCTTTTGATACAGCCCATGTCCACAGGGATATATACCAAGAGAAGGAACCCTGATGAAGCCAGCAACTGTGAGTACTCATTGCCCAGGACACCAAAAGGGAAGAGACTCAGTGGCCTGAGGCAATAACCGGACAGATCAAGTGGCTTGATACGGGAGTCTGTTCTGGTTGTGGGCCTAAGAGATGGCCTCACTTAAAGCACAGAGTAAGAGAAAAAACTCAGATTGCTAGCCATCCTGACAGATACTATCTAGTAGGAAAGAGACAATGGTGCACACAAGAAGGGAGAACTATACTCCCCAGAAAACAAAAGATTTACCAGGATAAATACACAGATGGACTCTTAAGATAAGAGTGCAACCAAGCAGCCAAGAGACTTAAAAACATATAAGAGACCTCAGGTTTTGGGCCAGGGAAATGATAAGACAGTGTAGGATATGCCAGCAAGTAAAGGCTTATGAGACTTAGAGTAAATAAAAAAAAAAAAAAAAAAACTAGAAGGGAACAGCCTAGAATAGAAGTTGTCCCGAGGTTTTCTGGTGTCTGAGGTAATTAGATCAAATAATAGCCTTGAATTGGTTTATAAGATAAGTCAGAAATTGTCAGAAATATTAGAGATTAATTAGAAGCTCCACTGTTTATACTGTCTCCAGAGCTTAGGACAGGTAGAGAGAAAAAACAAAACCCTAAAAAAACTAAATGACACCTGAGAACTGGCGCTGGCTAGAGTGTCCCTTTCCTGGTCCCTATTCCAAACCCAGAATGTCCCTCTTGTGTGAGAGATGATTTTTCAGGCTACTAAGAAACTATTCCTGATGCTGTCGAACATAACCCAGGCCTCCCGCGTTGCAGGCGAGAATTCTACCACTGAACCACTCATGCAGGGCCCTCGCCATTAAATTACCTTTTGTTATTACATCAAGGCAGTCCTCATGTGTCCTTGGGTACGTGCAGGTCCAGACTTGGGTGAGGGTCCCCTTTGGGGGGTCTTACAGCATCTCCAGGCAACTGACCAGAAAACCAGGCAACCATTATGAAATAATTCCAGCTTCCTCACAATCACTCTCCTCTCTTTAACCCTCCACCCCACCTCCAACACACCTTTGCCCTTCACCAACTACAATGCAGCACTGAGGATAAACTTTGCTATTCTTGCTTCCTCTGAACTCCCAGTTTTCTGGGATCTGAGACTGTCCATCTTTTAATTCCAGAACCATGTCTATTCTTCCAGAAATTCCTGGATAGGGCAGAGAAGGCCAGGTGGCTTTTCAGCATTCATCCTGTCTCACCTCTCTGGATGTTAGGAAAGGTAAGCTAGTGAAGAAAAGCCCAGAATCTGCTACTAGTTTCTTTGTCAGGCATCAGAGCCAAGAGGCTTTTAAGGGACCTGGCCATAATGATTCCCTTGCAGCAGTGGATGTTATGCACACACTAGGGACTATAGCATACTCTGGCTGTTTTAATCACTTTGACCCCAAGACAAGACAATGCCTAAGCTCCTCTTGCCCTTGGGTCACAGCATGAGGGTGCTTGAATAGGATTATGGGGGAGCTCTTATATCATTGAAGGGTTTTGGAGACTTGGGTGAGATTTTCTGTAAGATCTGGGAACCTTATACCACCTGAAGCACTGTTCCAGGAAAGAGCCTTTTCTTAAAAATTAGGAATGCCAGAGATAACAACCATAGTCCTAGGAAGAGGTCGAGATGGGGCTGGGGTTGGCAGGGAGAACATTAATTGCTTAGAATATCTGGTCACAAAAGCTACCAAGCACTAAGATGTAGAGACAGCTCAGAGAAACAGGGTAGCCTGTCACAACACCCTGACACTTTGTGGGTTACTAACAAGGAGTCCTGGGGGTAGGAAAGACTTCCTGTAAGGCAGCTACTGGGCAGCCTCAAACAAAAGCAAGGGGTACACAGATTACTCTGATGAAAAGGGATGAGAATGACAAGTCACCCACAGGAACACAGGTACATCCCTGGGTGCAGATGCCTATGTAGAGAGGTGCTGTAACACTGTAAAACCTACGATGTCCTCTTGCAATGCACTCAGGACCTGGCAGGATGTGCTTCCTCAATCAGACTAGCCAAACCCTGTGTTGCAGGCCCTGTGTTCTATTCAGCTGGATCCTGCTCACTCATAGGCCTCTATTGGGCCTAGAAGGCCTCAGGAGCCCCTAGTCCCCCCTGTGCAACCAGAATAGAGTGGCTCCCACCCAAGCAGATCTGCAGCCATGTTCAGAGAGGCACAGGCATGTGCAGTCAGAAACCTCAAAACATTTTTACTTGATCGCAGTAGAGCATGGAGAATGACAACTGCAAGGCTGCATGGGAGCTCTCCTTCTGCCCTTCCTGAGGCAAAGGATGCCAACCAGCTGCCACCAGCTTCGGAAAACATGACCATGCACTGGGACTTCCACTGGCCAGACATGGGTGTTCCTGTAGGACACTGGGTATGACTAAGCAATGATTTTGTATGTTGTTGCATGGTGTGTGTGTGTGTGTGTGTGTCTGTGTGTGTACATGGGTTAGCATGCATGTGTGTGTGCTCACAAGGAAGTATGCTCCTGCACCTCTGTGTGTGAGTGTCTGTGTTCTCGCTTGCATATAACGTTCAGGAATGTGGATGTGGGTGCATAAGTGTCTGAGAGCAGGAGGTTGTGCATACTGAAGATTGAAGGGTCACCCATCAGAGGTACTACTTAATATCAGGGCACCTGCCAGCCACTGAAGGATCTGGATGGACAGCAAACATTAAAAGTTATAAGCAGGTACTTACAAAAGATGCTCTGGGAGCTCTATGTAAATCCCATTGCCAATCTGGACCCCATGGGCAGAGCCACAGAAACAAACTCCTGGTCTTGAGGACCAAGAGCTGACCTCACCCACTCACTGCACAGCAAGGCCACTGGGATTGGGGCAAGTCCAGAGATTGATCCAACACCTGCCTTCCTGATCCTGTCCACACAGGTGCCACCTAAAGCTTACAGCCAATTCTCTTCTTGAGGATGCAGACTTTGCAGTCCCTGGGGACACTCTCTCAAGTTGCCAGGTAAAGACAGCCAGCCCTTGGCTGGTAGGGCACCCAGGTAGTGGTGTCAGATAGCTTGGGACACAGGGGAAGGTGAATAGTGGCCTCACGTGGTGGGGATGGGAAACCAACCCACTCCATGAGACACTAGGCTGAACACTAGCTTCTCACCAGGCAATAGATGTCTCAGCAGTATACCCTAGGCACTGAGTAGGGTGTCCTGTGTATACATAACACTTCCTGTTTTGCTGGCTTGGGTCCGGAGTGCACTGAGAGGTCAAAAAAGCCCCCAACCCCTGAAAAGCTTGGTCTACTTACCCGAGCACACAGCTTGGTATCTCAGGTAAACCTCAATATGAATACAGGTGGATGCTGCCCCACAAAGTTATCCAGTCATCCATCCACCTCAGAGGCCCAGAGAGCTGGTCACCCACTTCCACAATCTCAACTGCAAGACTCCTAGCAAGCTGAGTTGTGGACAAGGACATATGGAAAGAAGAAATGAATATTTCATCCCAACATGCCCCCTTGACAAGGCCCTGACCTCGAGCTTCCAATTCTAAGCACCTACCAAGTAAGCATCTCCAGGCAACTGACCAGCAACCAGGCAACCATTTTGAGCTAATCCCAGCTTCCTCACAATCTCTGTCCTCTCTCTAACCCTTCACCCCACCTGCACCACACTTTTGCCCTTCAACAACTACCATGCAGCACTTTGTATATACTTTGCTATTCTTCCTTCCTCTGAACTCCCAGTTTTCTGGGATCTGAGACTGTCCATATTTTAATTCCATAACCATGTCTATTCTTCCAGAAATTCCTGGATATGGCAGAGAAGGCCAGGTGGCTTTTCAGCATTCATCCTGTCTCACCTCTCTGGAAGTTAGGAAAGGTAAGCTAGTGAAGAGAAACCCAGACTCTGCTGCTTGTTTCTGTGTTGGGCATCAGAGCCAAGAGGCTTTTAAGGGACCTGGCCATTATCATTCCCTTGCAGCATGGGATGTTATGGATACACTAGGGACTAAAGCATACTCTGGCTGTTTTAATCACTTTGACCCCAAGCCAAGACAATGCCTAAGCTCCTCTTACCCATGGATCACAGCATGAGGTTGCTTGCATAGGATTATGGGGGAGCTCCCATACCATTGATGGGTTCTGGAGACTTAGGTGAGATTTTATGTCAGGCCTGGGAACCTTAATTCCACCTGAAGCACTGCTCCAGGAAAGAGCCTTTTCCTAAGTACCCATGTTGATCAATGTACATGGCTCACCACTGAGCTTGCCAGGCCACATAGTTCTCCTTTAGGTTTCTTCAGGAGATAGGCCAAAGGTGATGGTGAGGAGATGGGGAAGACATAAAAGTCAGAGGCCTCTGAATATTTCTAGGAAATATACTATATACAAAAATATACCATATATGTTAAATATGCCATATACATTATATATACAAGATAAATTAAATACACTGTATATATTAAATACACCATATACATTAAATACACTGGATATATTAAGTATACTGTAAAAGTTAAATATGCTGTACACATTAAATGTACTGTATACATTAAATATACTGTATACATAAAATACATTGTATAAAATAAATATACATTATTAATTAAATATTTGAGGGAAAACAAGGCAATAGCATGCGGATAGAGAAGAAGTCTGATCCAATGTAGGTGCTGGTTTGATTTTCTTTGTTTTGGGGCTGAGCGGGTTAGCTCAGGTTAGCCTACAACTTATAGAGGTTTCCTGGGGGAGGGAGAGTGACAGGAAATGGAAATCAGGAACAGCTGAGAAAATGGTCACTTATAACAATGTATATAATATATAATACATAATACATATTACATAATACAATATGTAATATGTAATGTATGGGCAATACTATTATCACATTATATATTATATTATTATACTATTACTATATATTATTAATATTTTTACTATGATATTATATACATTTAATGTATATTTTACTATTATATTATATATATTTTAAAATATAGTATTCTGTTATATATTTTATATATAGTACATATAATTAATATATATTATACTATATTATGTATATGTAATAAATTTAATGTATTTATATATTGTATATATTATATTTTTATTGTATACATGAATTTATACATTGTACTATCATATTACATATACTTTTAATATATATTTTACAATTAAACTGTATGTATATTTAATATATTTAAAATATATTATAATATTATATTATACATTCATAATAATATGTATAATAATAATATATATATTACATAGTAAACTTAATATGTATGGATTAAAAATAAATATATATAAATATATAACAATAATGTATTATTGTTATTATTATTGTTGTTGATGTTATTATTATTATGGTTTTCTATATGTACATATCACATGCTGGTCCATGCCATGCCCCTCTCTTGTTCACACTACCACAGAAAGCCCCATGATGCATAGCCTGGGGTAGCCTGTGGCTGAGCAGACTGCAGCAGGAGAACAATGTATACCCTGTGAGCACACTGTGTTTTAACTGTAGTCTGTGAAGCAGCTGGTAACCATGGCTGTATTTTGCTTTGGGCAAGCTGTTCCCATACTATTACATATACATATGTATATATTATATTAATAGAAATCTTATATTATTATATTATATATTATATAGTTATTATATTTTACAGATAATATGATAGTTTATTTTAATATATATATATACACACTATGGATTATAGAAATGTTTACATTATATATTTTAACATATATATTATTGAATATATACATTTTTATTATATATTTTATCACATAAATTATATATTACACATATTATATGTATATGTATTACACATATAATATTTATATGTTGTATCGTATATATTATATATTGTTATAATATATAATATATTATTTTATATGCATACACATATATGAAATTAAAATTTGTATATATGTATGTATGTATATTACATAGATCATTATATGAATATATTATATAATATGCTACCAAATGTATATATACAATACGTGTATTATATATTACATATATTATATCTTACATACTATTTTATATACATATATATTAAATCAAAATTTGTTTATATATATGTATGAGTGTATGTATTTTAAATTATATATATGTAACTATATTTAAAGTAGAGCATGTCCAGTTGTAATTACGATATTGGAAACTCAGTAACCCTGAGTGTGATTTGTACTGATCTGTACATCAGAGGTTTTCACCTATAATTCAGATCATCCATTCAGTAGAAAAGGTATATATATATATATATATATACATATATATATATATATATATATATGTATAATGAAATATTGTATATACATATGTAAATTTAATTTTCCTCCAACTAATAATTATATATTAAATCATATCAATTATACATATATTTTATTGCATATATCTTATATAAAAAATAAATATATATTATGTATTTTTATAAAAAATATATATTAGTATATTATATCATATATCCATCAATATTATGTATTTCATATATTATATATTACATATAATATGAAGACAAATATATAATATATTATATGTAGACATATATTTTATATAATATATACATATATTACATAGTATATATAATATAATGTATAATATAATTTGATATATCATATCATACATCACTATGTTTTATGATATTTATATTATACTTTAAATATTATATATAATATATTATATTATATATTAAATTATATGTTATGTGTTATTTGTTATATGTAATATGTTCTATATTATATGTTATGTGTTGTTATGTGTTATGTATTTTGTATTATGTATTATATAGTTAATATACATACATTATATTTTTCTTCAAACATCTTCATTTTTCTAAAGAAAATTTTCTATGTCAATCTTTAATTTTACTAGTGATTTTTATAGAAATATTTTTAATTTTTATGTATTTTTTCTACATTTGAGGTCCTCTTAATCAAAAAATTTTCAATAATTTTTTATATTATTTCAAAAATTGTTTTTATATTTATTCTATTTTTATTACTAAGTTTTTCAACAATGTCTTCAATTTTATCTAACTTTTTTTTGCAAATATTCAATTTTTCCCCAAATTTTATTTAATAATTCTAAATATCTCACAAATTTACCCATGTAAATCTTGAATTGTTTTAGGGTTTTTTTTTCTACAAACAGTTTCAATATTTTCACATTTTTAATTCTGAATTTGTCTTCATTTCAATGAAAAAATTTTCTCCAAATATTTTATATTTTTTTATCAAAATTTTCTATATTTAATGTGTTATCACTAATTTTTTCAACAATGTCTACAATTTTATCAAATATCTTTTCAATGAATATATTCAACTTTTCGGTAATTTTTCTTAAATTATCGTTAATTTTCTAATGAAATTTTTCAGGTCAATCAATCTTAAATTTGTAAGGTTTTTCTACAAATAATATCAGTTTTCTGATTCCTTTTTCTGTATTTGTCTTCATTTTAACAAAAAATTTTCTACAAATATTTTTTATTTTTTCAACAGTATTTTCTATATTTATCTTCATTTTTTCACTACTTTTTAAAACAATGTCTTGAATTTCATCAAACATGTTTTCATGCAAATATTCAATTTCTTCTTAAATTTTAGTTAAGTCATCTTAAATTTTGTATTGAATCTTCCATGTCAATCTTGTATTTCTTTTAGGGATTTTTCTACAGTTTCAGTGTTTTCATGCTTTTTTTTTTCTATATTTGTCTGCATTTTAACCAAAATTATTCCACAAATGTTTTACATGTTTTCAACGATTTTCTCTATATTCATCTTAATTTTTATTACTAATTGTCAATCTTCCATTTTTTCAGGGATTTTTTCAACAAATAGTAAGAATATTTTCATACTTTTTTATATTTGTGTTAAATTTAACCAAAAAAAAATTTATGTTTTTTCAACAATTTTTTCTATATTTGTGTTAATTTTTATCACTAATTGTCAAACAATGTCTTCAATTTTATCAAACATTTTTATGCAAATATTAAATTTCTTCTGAAATTTTTCTTAAAATCATTCTCAATTTTCTAATGTATTTTTTCATGACAATCTTGAATTTTTTAAAGTATTTTTCAACAAACAGTTTCAACGTTTTTATACATTTTCTTGTTATAGTCATCATTTTAATCAAATTCTTTCCATATATGTTTTGTGTTGTTTCATCACTTTTCACTATTTTAATTTTTATCACTACTTTTTACAATGTCTTAAATTTTATCAAACATTTTTTACATGCAAATATTCTATTTTTTGCTAAAATTGTCCTAGCATCTTCAATTTACTGATGAATTTTTTATGTTAATCTTGAATTTTTTATTGATGTCTCTAGAAAAAACTTTCAATATTTTCATACTTTTTTCTGTATTTCTCTTCATTTTAAACAATATTTTCTACAAATATATTGTATTTTTTCAAGAATGTTTACTGTATTTATGTTCATTTTTCACTACTTTTTAAAACAATGACTTGAATTTCATTGAACATTTTTCCATACAAATATTCAATTTCTTCTGAAATTTTAATTGAATTGTCTTCTATTTTCTAATGAATTTTTCCATGTCCATCTTAAATTTTATTTCAGGATTTTTCTAGAGTTTCAATATTTTCATACCTTTTTCTATATTTGTCTCCATTTTAACCAAAATTTTTCAACAAATTTTTATAAGTGTTCAATAATTTTTTCTGCTTATCCTAATTTTTATCACTAATTTTAAAACAATGTCTTTAACTTTATCAAATATTTTTCCATGCAAATATTCAATTTCTTCTGAAAATGTTTTAAATCATCAATATTCTGATGAATTTCTCTGTGTCAATCTTGAATTTTTTATAAGAACTTTTGTATAGTTTCAAGATTTTTACACTTTTTTCTGTATTTGTCTTCATTTTAATCAAAAATTTTCAACATATATTTTACAAGTTTTCATCGATTATTTTTCTATAATTATCTTAATTTTTATAACTAAGTTTTAAAGTAATGTCTTCAATTTTATCAAATATTTTTTCATGCAAATATTGAATTCTTTCTGAAAATTTGCTTAGATCATCTTTTATTTTCTAATAATTTTTTCCATGTCAAACTTAAATTTATTATTTAAGGATTTTTCTATGACAGTTTCAATATTTTCATACATATCTCTGTATTTATCTTCATTTTAACTAAAAATTTCAAGAAATGTTTAATATTTTTCAATAATGTTTTCTCTTTTCATGTTAATTTATATCACAATTTTAAAAAACAACTTTATCACCATTTTTCCATGCAAATATTCAATTTGTCCTGAAGTTTTTCGTAAATCATCTTCAATTTTCTAATGATATTTTCTACGACAATCTTGATTTTTAGTGATTTTTTGACACACTGTTTTTAATATTTTATACTTTCTTAAATATGTGTCTTCATTTTAATCAAACAATATCTAAAAATGTTTAATAAACATTAAATTCTTCTGGAAATTTTCTTAAATCATCTTCAATATTCCGATGAGTTTTTCCATGACAATCTTAAATTTTTAGAGATTTTTCTACAGTTTCAATATTTTCATACTTATTTCTATATTTGTCATCATTTAAACCAAAATGATTCCAAAAATGTTTTATACTTTTCAACATTTTTTTCTATGTTTATCTTCATTTTTCACTACTTTTAAAAGCAATATCTTGAATTTTATCAAATATTTTTATACAAATACTCAATTTTTTCACAATTTTTAAAAAATCATCAATTTTCTAATAATTTTTTCAGTGTGAAACTTTAATTTTTAAAATGACTTTACTGGAAACAATTTTAATAGCTTCAAACTTTTTTTCTATATTTGCCTTCATTTGAACCAAAATATTTTCACAAATATTTTCTATTTTTTCAACTATTTTTTCTATATTTTAATATTTATCACTAATTTTTTTAAAAAAATTCTCAATTTTAAAGACCATTTTGCTATTCAAATATTCAATTATTTCCCAAATTTCTCTTAAATCATCTTCAATATTTTAATGATTTTATCTATGTCCATCTTGAAATTTTTATGTATTTTTCTACAATTTCAATATTTTCACATTTTTTCTACATTTGTCTTTATTGTAACCCAAACTTTTCCACAAATGTTTCATATTTTTCAGCAATTGTTACTATATTTACCTTAATTTTTATCACTAATATTTAAAACATGTCTTCAATTTTATCAAACATTTTCCATGCAAATATTCAATTTCTTCTGAAATTTTTCTTAAATTACATTTAATTTTTAATGAATTTTCCATGATAATTTTGAATTTTTTAGAAATTTTTCTAAAGTTTTAAGATTTTTTCTATTTTATATATTTGTCTTCATTTTAATCAAAAATTTTCAAAAACTTTTTATTTATCATGTATTGAAATTTCCACTTTAATTTTAACTAGACTTTTATTGAAATTCACAATATGTTTACATTTTCAATATAATTTTAACTAGTCTTAGATTGAAATGTACCATTTAATATTAACTAGACCTATATTGAAATTTACCATTTAATGTTAAGTAGTCTTATATTACATTTTACAATTTAACGTTAACTAGTCATATACAGAAATTTACAATTATTATATAGTTCTATATTTATATTTTATATTTAATATTCACTAGTGCTATATTAAAATTTTCTATTTATTATTAACTAGTCCTATATTACATTTTACAAATTAATGTTAACTAGATCGCTATGAAATTTACAATTTAAGGCTAACAGTACACAGAAATTTACAATTAAATATTAGCTAGTACTATATCAAAATTTCAAATATAATAGTAACTAGCACTAAGTTATAATTTACAATATTTGACATTTCCAAATTAATATTAACCAGTCTTATATTGAAATTTACATTTTAATAATAACTAGTTTAATATTGAAATTTAAAATTTAATTTTAACTAGGCATATATTGAAACTTAAAGTTTAATTTTAAATAGTCCTATATTGAAACTTAAAGTTTAATTTTATCGAGTCCTATATTTACATTTAAAATTTAATATTAAGTATTCCTGTTTTTAAAAATCAAATTTAATGATAGCTAGGCAAATATAGAACTTTCCAATTTAACATTAACTAGTCCTATACTGAAATTAAAATTTAATTTTATCTAGTTCTATATTGAAATGTACAATTTAATTTTAACTAGTAATGTTTTAAAATTCACAATTTAATATTATCAAGGTTTATATTGAAATTTAAAATTTAAATTTAACTAGTCCTATATTAAAGTTCACAAAACTTTAAAACTTCCAATTTAATATTAACTAGTTTTCATTGAAATTTAGACTTTAATTTTATAGTCTGATATTGAAATTTACAATTTAATTTTAACTAGTCACATATTGAAACTTACAATGAAATTTTAACTAGTCCTATATTGAAATTTGCCATTTAATTTTATCTAGTCCTATATTAAAATGTATGATTTAATTTTAACTAGTACTATACTGAAATTTAAAAACTAATATTATCTAGGTTACATTGAAATTTACAATTTAATTTTAACTAGTCTTTTATTGAAATTTACAATTCAATATTCACTAGTCATATACAAAAATTTCCAATTTAAGTTTAACTAATCCTACATTGAAATAGCAAATTAAGTATTAACAAGTTCTATGCTGATATTTCAAATTTTATATTAATTAGTCCTATATTATTATTAACAATTTAATATTTACTACTTTTATATTAAAATGTACAATTCAATGTTAACTAGTCCTACATTGAAATTAAAAATTTCATATTAACTAGTCCTATATTGAAACTTACAGTTTAACTAGTTCTATATTGAAATCCACAATATTTTTTAATTTCCAGTTTAATATTATCTAGTCCTATATTGAAATTTGTAACTTAATATTAACTATTTTTATATTGAAATTAACAATTTAATTTTAATAGTCCTATATGCAAATTTACAATATTTTGAAATTTTCCATTTAATATAAACTAGTCTTATCTTGATATTTATAATTTTATGTTAACTAGATGATAAAAAATTCCTAATTTAGTATTAATTAGTTATATATTAAAATCTACAATTAAATGTTATCTAGTCCTATATTGAAATTTACAATATTTTGACATTTCCCATTTATTATAAACTCATCCTTTATTGAAATTAAAAATTTAATGTTAACTAGTCATATATTGAAATTTCTAATTTAATATTAAACAGACCTATACTGAAATTTTCAATTTAATATTAACTACTACTATATTAAAATGTACAATTCTTTGACATTTTCTATTTAACATTAACTAGTTTCATACTAAAATTACAAATATAATTTTAACTAGCCTTATTCAGAAGTTTTCAATTTAATATTAACTAGGCTTATATTTAAGTTATAAATTTAATGTTAACTAATCATATACAATAATTTCCAATTTCATATTAAGCAGTCATGAATTGAAGTTTACAATTTACTATTAATTAACCCTATATTAAAATTTCTTATTTAATTTTAACAAGTCCTATATTGAAATTTAAATTTTAATATAAACTAATTCTACTTTGAATTTTACAATTAAATTTTAGCCCTCTATTGAAATTTTCAATTATATACTATCTAGTGCTATACTGAAATTTTCAATTTAATATTAATTAGTTCTATATTGAAATTTACAATTTGATGTTAACTAGTCATATACAGAGATTTCCAATTAAATAATAACTAGTTTTATATTGAAATTTACAATTTAAAATTAACTAATTTTATATTGCAATTGACAGTCTAATGTTAACTAGTACTATATTCAAATTTAAATATTTAAAAATTTCCAATTTATTATGAACTTGTCATTTATTGAAATTTGTAATTTAATTTTAACTAGATGTATGTAAATTCCCAATTTAATATTAACTAGTCTTATATTTACATTTCAAATTTAATGTTAAGTAGTCCTATATTACATATTACAATTTAATTTTAACTAGTCCTATATTGAAATATATAATTTAATTTTAAATAGTCGTATATCAAGGTTCCCAATTTAATATTAACTAGTCCTATATTGAAATTTATAATATTCTCACATTTCCAACTTAATTTGAGCTAGTCCTATACTGAAATATAAAATTCAATTTTAACTGGGTCTACACTGAAATTTCCAGTATAATATTAACCAGTACTCTATTGAAACTTACAAAACTTTGAAATTTCCAATTTAATATTAACAAGTTCCTTTTTGAAATTTACAATTGAATGTTCACTAGTCATATAGAGAAATTTCAAATTTAATATTAAATAGTTGTATAATGAAATTTGAAATTAAATATCAACTAGTCCTATATAGAAATATTCAAAACTTTGACACTTCCAATTTAATATTAACAAGTTCTATATTGAAATTTACAAGTTAGTGTTGCCTAGTCATAATAGAAGTTTCTAATTGAATATTAATTAATCCTATATTGAAATTTTAAATTTAATGTTAACTAGTTGTATATAGATATTTCCAATTTAATATTAATTAGCCTTATATTGAAATTTGCAATTTAATTTTAAGAAGTCCTATACTGAAACTAACAATTTAACTTTAACTAGTCCTATATTGAAATTTACAATTTGTTTGCTTAATTTATTCATTTTTTGATATTTTATTTATTTACTGTACAGATATCATCATCATTCCCCATATCCCCTCCCTAGAACCCACAATCCTGTCCTCCTCTTTCTTTATGCTTTTATACCATTTTGATTACATACATATAATAAAGTCAGTTCTAGGTTGAGGGTCTAAGAAAATATAGAAAACATTTGATTAATATAATTACAAATACAAAAAATGTATAAAATACTTGAAACGTTTTATAAAAAATTAAAAAATGAAGATTGACAAGAAAAAGTTTATTGATATATTTATTATAATATTAAATTGGAAAATAGTTTTCTATATGTTTTTATTTTTTCATCAAATTTTCACTAGGTATCTTAAGTTTTATCACTAGTTTTTTCAACAATATCTTCAATATTACCAAATATTTTTCCATGCAAATATTCAATTTTATTAGAAGTTTGCATTAAATCGCATTCAATGTCATACCAAGTTTTTTTTTTTACCAATCTTTAATTTTTTAAAGAATTTTTTAATAAACTTCATCTTTTCATAGTTTTTTGTATTTGTCATCATTTTAATCAAATTTCTTCCATGTATTATATTTTTCGTCAATTTTCACTATCTTAATTTTATCACTAGTTTTTTAAACAATGTCTTGAATTTTATCACTTTTCCATGCAAATATTTAATTTTGTAAGAAATGTATTTTAAATCACATTAAATTTCATATCAATTTATTTCTAATCAGTCATGTATTATTTAAAAATTTTCTAAAAAATAATTTGACTTTTATGTACATTTTTATATTTCTCATGTTTTTCATTAAATTTTTATTTTTGTATTTTTTATCAGATTTCCAAGATTTCTCTTAATTTTTATCACTAGTTTTTTTCAACAATGTCTTCAATTTTATCAAACATTATTTCCATACAAATATTCAGTTTTATCAGAAGTTTTACTTACATCACATTTAAATGTATAGCAAATTTATTCTTTGTCTATCTTGTATTATTTTTAAAAATTTAAAATATGATTCGACATTTTCATACATTTTTTTGAATTTGTCATAATTTTAATCAAAATTTTCTATATGATTTATATTTATGTATCACAATTTCACTATTTATCTTTAATTTTATCAAACATTTTTCTATGGAAATATTCAATTTTATCAAAAATTTTCCTTGTCAATCTTCAAGTTTTTAAAGAATTTTTTTTATAAACTTCTAATTTTTTATACTTTTTTGGTATTTGTCTTCATTATAATTAAACATTTTCAGTCATATTTATCATTCTTTCAATCAAACTTTTTCCATGTGTATTTCATATTTTTCATAAATTCAATTCATCATAATTTTTATCAATTTTTTCAACAATATCTTCAATTTTATCAAACTTTTTCCATGCAAATATTCAATTTTATCTAAAATTTTCTGTAAATAACATTCAATTTCATAAGAAAATTTTCCTTGTCAATTTGTTTTTAGAAATTTTTTTAAAAGATTTAATTTTTCATCATTTTGTATCTGTCATCATTTTAATCTAAATATTTTTATGGTTTGTATATTTCATCAAATTTTCAATATTTATTTTAATTTTTATCACTATGTTTTTCAACAATGTCTTCATTATTATCACACATTTTTCATACTAATATTCAATTTTATCAGACACTTTTATTAAATTACATTTAATTTTATGAGATTTTATCCTTGTAAGTCTTCAATTTTTAAAAAATATTTTTTAAAAAAACTGTTTCAATTATTTTATACAATATTTCCTGTTGTTTTCATCATTTTAATAAAAAAATTTTTATGTTTGATTTTATTTTTTAATCAATTTTCAATACTTAATCAATTTTAAATACTTTAGTTTTATTACTAGTTCTATTGATATTGTCTTAAAATTTAGCAAACACATTTGGAAACAAATATTCAATTTTTATCAGAAATTTTCCTTAAAACACTTTCAATTTCAAAGTGAATTTTTATTGTCAATCTTTAATTTGTTTAGGAATTTTTAAAAAAAGTTACCTCTTTAGAAACATTTTTTTTGTATTTGCCATTATTTTAATTAATTTTTTATATGATGTGTGTTTTCTACTTTTTCATCAGATTTTCAGTATTTTTATTTTCATCACTAGCTTTTCAACTTTATTAAACATATTTTGCATGCAAATATTCAATTTTATATGAAATTTTCCTAGAATCACATTCAATTTTATGTGAAATTTTTTCTTTACAATTTTTATTTTCTTTTTAAAATTTTTAAAACTTTTTTTATGTTTGCCATTATTTAAACCAAACTTTTTCGATATAATTTTTTTATCAAATTTTCACTATCTTAATTTTCATCAGCCTTGTTTTCAATGTCTTTAATTTTATCAAACATTTCTTCCAAGCAAATATATAATATTATGAGAAATTTTACTTGAATCACATTCAATTTTTTAAGAAATATTTTTTGTCAATATTCAAATTTTATGAATTTTTTAAATTTATTTTTAATACATTTTTAATTTGTCATCATTTGATTCAATTTCTCAAACATCTTTAATATTTTACATTAAATTTTGGTTTATCTTATTTTTTATTATTTTTTCATATAAAAATTAAATTTTATCAGAAATTTTTTCTATCATATTCAATTTCATGAGACATATTTTCCATGTCCCTTCAATTTCTTATGGATTTTTTATAAACAATTTTATGTTTTTCATAGCATATTTCTGTATTTGTCATCATTTCAGAAGTATAGTGTATCTGTCAGGTAAAATAATATTATCCCATATGCCACAGTATAGTGTATCACATAATATAACATTATTTTACATAAAACAGTATAGTCTATCTGTCAGGGCAGAGTTTTTCACAATCTTTATTGTCAGAAGGAAGAAATGCCAAAAATCTTTTCTTCACCCAAACATTGATAAGTACTAATGATAATGTAAACATGATAATGTAGATAAGGTGTTAACATAAACATTTAATATTAATATAATGTAAATATATATTATAAATATATAATTTACATATGACTTTAAACATCATGTCATATTATTGGAGGTTGATGGTGGCTACTAATATATTTAAGCTTTATGTATTTATGTCACTGAATATTGTATAAATTATACAAATTACATAAAATTATATACATTATTTTAATTATGTAAGTTACATAAATTATATAAATTATATACAATTATATAAATAATAAAAAGTATATAAAATAATGTAAATCATGTAAAATCATACAAATTATATAAATTATGTGAAATTATATAAATTATACAAAACATAAATTATATAAGTTATATGAATTATATAAAATATATAACATATATTAAACAGATCAATTATATTGCTTATATAAATATATAAATTATTTAAAATTATGTAAAATTATATGACATATATAAATTATTTAAATTATATCATATGTAAATTATATGAATCTTATAAATTATAAAAAGTATATAATTTATGTGAATTATATAAAATTATATAAATTAGATAAAATAACATAAAATCATGAACTATATAAATGTTTGTGTCTTACAAAAATTGAATTAGGCCTTGAGGTAAACAATCATTTGCTCTTTTTTATCTCAGTCCATTTTTAAAAATATTTTTATTGAACATCTTAATTATTTATGTTTATTTATATTCTGTTAACATAAAAGAATCTTTTAAAATATTTTTAATAATATTTTATATTTATATTGGATATTTTTATTATTAGATATTTTTATTGCATATTTTATTTAGAATAAAAAATTAAAAATAAATTAAAATTTTAAATTAAAAAATTAAAATAAAAACAAATAAAATAAATAAAAGTAAATAACAAGAATAAAAATAAATAAAATAAAAAAAATAAAATAAAAGCAAAAATATTAAGAAATTAATTCAAATAAATAAATATAAATTTAAAGAGAGATAAAAAGAAAAGTAACAAAAAAATATATAAATAAATAAGTACACCAGTTCAACTACTATATCCATGTAGGTATACCTCAGGCAAAAATTAATCCTTCTTTTTGCATGTAAAATCTGCTGCCTTCTCACATCGCTGCCATGAGATTTATTCGTTTGCCAACAGTGGTGGGTGTGACATCATGGATATGACACCACACATATAAAATTATGGGTGTGACATTAAGGGTATGACATCATGAGTGTGAAATTATGGGTGTGACACTACACATTTGACATCAGAGGTATGACATCATGGGTGTGAAACCATAGGTATGACATTACGAGAGTGACATCACAGGTATGACACCATGGGTTTGACATCCTGAGTATGATATCACGGGTGTGACATAACAAGTATGACATCACGAGAGTGACATCACAGGTGTGACATCATGGGTATGAATTGTGTATAAATCATGGGTGTGATATCATAGGTTTGAATTCATAGTTGAGACATCACAGATGTAGCACTATGAGTGTGACATCATGGGTGTGACATCATGGATGTGACATTACAAGTTTGAAATCACTGGTGTTATATCACTGGTGTGACATAACAGGTATGACATCATGAGTATAACATCATGGGTGTGACATCACAGGTGTGTATTATGGCTGAGATATCAAATGTATGATATCATGGGTATGACATCAGTATATGACATCATGGGTGTGACATCATAGGTGCGTTATTATGGTGTGGCATTGCACATGTGACATCACAGGAAGGACATCATGGGAGTGACATCATAGATAGGACATTATGTATATAAAATGTATATAAATCATGTGTGTGATATAGGTTTAAGCCTTCATAGGTGTAACATTATGAATGTGACATTATGGGTGTGATGTCTTTTGTGTGACCTCACGGCTGTGGCATCATGGATGTGACATCATGGTTGATATGATGAGTGTGAAATCACGTGTGTGAAACCACAGGTGTGACATCAGAGGTTTGACATCATGGGTTTGACATTAAGGGTATGACATCATGTTTGTGACATCATGGGTTTGACTTCATGTGCGTGACATCAAGTGTATGACAAGGATATGAGATTGTTAAGAATCATGGGTGTGACATCATAGGTATGATGTCAAATGGGTGTGACATTATCAGTGTGATGTAACGTGTATGACATCATGGGTATGACATGGTTAAAAATCATAATTATGACATCAGGGTTGTGGCATCATGGGTGTGGCATCATGGGTTTGGCATAATAGATGTCACATCATGAGAATGACATCATGAGTGTGCCCTCATCATGACTGTGACATTATAGTTGTGATATCACACATGAGACATCTCAGGTGTAACATGAGTGTGACATCAAATGTGTGACATCACTGTTTTGACATTGGGGTATGCCATCATGATTGTGACATCAACTGTATGTCATTATGAATGTGACATAAATTTTAGGACATCAGTGGTGTGACATCACAAGTATGACATGAAGAGTGTGACATCACAGTTGTGACATTATGGTTATGACATCACAGGTATGACATCAGGGGTGTGACATAACAAGAGTGACATTATGAGTGTGACATCACAATTGTGACATTATGGGTGTGACATCACGAGTATGACATGAGTATTACTGTATTTTTGAGACATAATGGGTGTGACCTCATGGGTGTAACATCACAGTTGTGACATGGGTGTGAAATCACATGTATGACATCACTAGTTTGACATAACAAGTATGACATCACAAGTGTTCACAAGTGTGAGATTATGGGTGTGATATCAAGTGTATGGCATCATGGGTGTGACATGGCAGGTGTGACATAATGGTATGACATGACATGTGTGACAACACAGGTATGACATGACAGGTATGAAATTATGAGTGTGACATTACATGTGTGACATGACAGGTATAACATCATGGGAGTAACATGGCAGGTATGACATCATGGGTCTGATATGGGTGTGATTTCACAAGTATGACATCATGGGTAGGAACATTTTTGTGATATCACTTGTGTGATATTATGGGTGTGACATCACAAGTGTGACATCATGAGAGAGACATCATGTGTGTGAAATCACAGCTGTAACATCATAGGTATGACATCATTGTTACATGATTTTGAAACATAAGTATGACATCACGGATATGACATCAGGGGTGTGAAATTACGGGTGTGACATCTGGAGTTTGACAACAAGTGAATGACCTTGTGGGTATGACATATGTATCAGAAGGATATGACATCATGGGTATGACATCATGGCTGTGACATCATGGCTATGACATTATAGGTGCGACATCACTCATGAGATATCCTAGTTGTGACATTATGAGTGTGACATCAAGGGTGTGACATCACTGTCTGACATCATGTGTAAGACATCAGGGTTTTGACATCATGTGTGACATCACGGGTGTGACATCTGGAGTTTGACATCAAGTGAATGACATTGTGGGTATGACATGTGTATGAGATGGGTATGAATCATAGGTATGACATCACTGTTGTTATATTGTGGGTGTGACATGATTGTGATATCGAGTGTATGACACCATAATTGTGACATCAATTGTAGGACATCATGAGTGTGAAATGATGAGTGACCTCTTGGGTGTGACATCACAGTTATGACATCATGGGTGTGACGTCATGGGTGTGACATCACAGTTGAGACATCATGGGTGTGACATCACAGGTATTACATGATGTGTGTGACATGCAGGTGTGACATCAAGTGTATTACATCATGGGTATGACATGGGTAAGAATCATGGGCATAACATCATGGGTGTGACATCTCGGGTGTAAAGTCATGATTGTGACATAAATAAAGGACATTCTGGGTGTGACATCAAGACTGTGATCTGTATGATATCGTGGGTATGACATGGTTAGAAATTATAAGTATGACATCATGGGTATGACATCAGGAGTGTGACATCACAGGTGTGGCATCATAGGTGTCACATTATGGGAATGACATCATAAGTGTGTCCTCATGGGTATGACATCACTCTTGTGACATTGTTGGTGTGACATCATGGATGAGACATCAAGATTATGATATCATATGTATGATATGGTTGTGAATCATGGGTATGTCATCACAGATATGACATCACTGTGTGACATCCTGGGATTGACCTCATGGGTGTGACATCACTGTTGTGACATTGTTGGTGTGACATCATGGATGAGACATCAAGTTTATGATATCATAGGTATGATATGGTTATGAATCATGGGTATGTCATCACAGATATGACATCACTGTGTGACATCCTGGGATTGACCTCATGGGTGTGATATCCGGAGTTTGATATCAAGTGAATGACATTGTGGGTATGACATGTGTATGAGATGGGTATGAATCATGGGTATGACATTATGGCTGTGACATTATAGGTGTGATATCATGCATGAGATATCACAGTCTCATATATGAGTGTGACATCATGGGTGTGACATGATTGTGACATCAATTGTAGGACATTATGGTTGTGATATCATGAGTGTGACATAAGTGTGACATCCCAGTTGTGACATTATGGGTGTGACATCACGAGTATGACATCAGGAGTGTGATATAACTGGTGTGACATAACAGGTATGACATCACAAATGTGACAATTTGGGTGTGTCATCATGGTTATGATATCATGATATGACATCATGATTGTCACATAAAGTGAAGGATATAATGGGTGTGACATCAAGTATATGACATCTTGTGTGTGACATGGATATGACATCATGGGTGTGATATCATAGGTTTGACATCACAAGTATAACATTATCTGTGTGACATTTATATTATATCATATAAATTTAGTATATATTTTACTATTATATCATATATCATATATTTACTATATACTACCAATATATATTATACTATTATATTATTTATATATAATAAATTTAATATACATGTATTTAGATATTGTACTATCATATTGTATATATTTTATATATTGTACCATTATATATATTTTTTAACATATGTTATACTATTATATTATACATACATAATAATATGTATAGTAATAATATTGTGTATATATTATACATAATGAATTTAGTATTATGTATTAACATTAATTGTATATAACTATATATAAAAATAATTTTTAATGTTACTATTATTACTGTTGTTCTTCTTATTGTTGTTGTTGTTGTTGTTTTCTATATGTACACATCACATGCTGGTCCTTGCTATGATCCCTATAGTTCACACGAGCACAGAAATCCCTGTTCTGGGTAGCCTGTGGTAACTTATGGCTGAGCAGGCAGCAGAAGGAGAACAATATCTATGCTGTGAGCACACTATGTGTTAGCTGAAGTTTGACTGTGCAGCAGCTGGTAGCCAGGGCTGTATTTTGCTCTAAGACAAGCAGTTACCATACTATTAAATATATATGTATATATTATATAATATATTGTAATATATTATAATATATATTACATATATTACTATATTCTATATTATATGTGCATTATATTCTACATATAATATTATATATTTTATAATATATGTATTATTTATTACATAATTTTTATATTATATATTGTATTATGTATATTATATAACTATATATTAAATATTATATGTTGTATCATAGACATAATTTTTCAGAAACATATGTATATGTTGTAGCATATATGTATTATATATTACACAGATTAATATTTTATATATTACATATTATTGTATATGCACTATATATATAATTAAATGTTGTATATATGTATGTTTCACAGATTATTATTATATGTATATATTACATAAAATGTATATTATATTTTACATATAATAATATATTACATATGATTATATATCACATGTTAAACATTATTTATTATTTTATATATATGCATATATATCAAATGAAACTTTGTTTATAAATGAATGTATGTGTTTTTATTTTATATATGTATTTAAAATTAAAGTATAAAATATAGAGTATTAATTACAATATAGGAAACTCAGTAACCCTGAGTGTGATCTATATGTCAGAGGCATTCGCCTATGATTTGGATCATCCATTCAGTAGACCACACACATCACCCTATGCTGGCAGGCATGAGGACTGTGTTTATATCACATTGTCTCACTGTGGAACACATCAGAATGTATGTGAAGTTCCACAGCACAGTTTAATATATGATGAATTTTAACATCTAATATATATATACATGTATAATGAAATATTATATATACATATATATCTTAAATTGCATCCAATTAATAATTATATATTAAATTATATGACTTCTATAAATATTTTATTAAATCAACTTCAATTTCTCACTAATTGATGTATGTCAATCTTCAATTGTTTTATAGATATTGCTACAAAAAGTTTCAACATTTTGACTTTTTTTTTGTTAGTCTTTATTTCAATAAAAAAATTTTCCACGAATGTTTTATATACCTTCATCAAATTTTACCATATTTATTTTAATTTTATCACTAATTATTTTAAAAATGTCTACAATTTTGTCAAATATTTTTAAATGTACATATTCAATTTTTCTAGATTTTTTCTAAGTCATCATTGATTTTCCATGAAATTTTTCCATGTCAATCTTAAATTTTTAGGGAATTTTTTTTACAAAAAGTTTCAATAGTTTCATGATATTACATATATAATATATACTTTATATAATGTATAATATTATATACATAAAATATATAGTATATACAATGCTATATACTATACTGTATGTATATAGTATACTACATAAAATATTGCATACTGTTTACATTATGCTGGTTTAATCAGATTATATGTTTCTACAAGAAAGCAAGGATTGCTACAGCTTGAATGGTTGCTTTATGGAATCATTTAATGATTTTATAGATTTATCATTCCTGTAAGTCATCCATAAGCATAATAATGCCATTATAAAGCAAACACATAGAAACTGTCTCAATCAATCATAACCAATACATACTTGTAAAGCAAACCTAGCAAAACTCTGTCTCAACCAATCATAACAAATATGTCATTATAAAGCAAACCCAGAGTAACTCTGTCTCAATCAATCATACTTAATACATTATTGTAAAAAACCTAAAAGAAACTGTCTCAATCAATGATAATCAATACATCATTATAAGTCTAACCCAGAGAAATTCTGTTTCAATCAATCAATCATAATAAATATATCATGATAAAGCAAACCCAGAGAACACTGTCTCAATCAACCTTAATCAATAGGTACTTATAAAGCAAAAGGAGAGTGTCTAGTGGGAATACTATTGTATTGAAAGATTAAGTATATCATGGTAATATGCTAGAAACTAGTAACATTTTTATCACAGGGACCACAAAATTTAATTTCTTCAGCCATCAGAGTATTTAACAACATGTCAAAAGGAAAACAGAATCATTAACACAAGTAAAACTATAGCAAAATGTTCAGAGTAAACAAAAACAATCTGGTTTGGGGCATCATTAGAGGACATCTGTGAAGGTGCTATATAACAGTTTGAAGTATGATTCTCATCCATATATAAAGGAACATGCTGCACATGTTTACTGATATCATGTGACACAGTCTTGGAAGCCTTTTGAGCTGACATTCCTGATGAAAGGATGGTTTCTATGCCCTGTAATAGTGATACTTCAATGTCCCATTTTCCCCACAGTGAACATATTGATGACTAAAAAGTAGAAGGATAGTTTTGGAGTCTGCTGGAAGAGGCATTTACGTTATGATTTTGGCTTCTTTCCTAACTAAATAGTTCATAAAATATTCCTTTAGGTTCATGGATAATGTTACAGTGCTTCTCACTTGTAAGTAGTTAGCTCAGTTTCTGTAACATGTGTGACAAACATGGGATTCTTAATCAAGATATAACTAATTTGGGTGCCAAAGTAACTCTCAAGATTTTAATGAATTATAGATTTTTGAGTTTAGACTTGTTAAAAGCTTATTCTAAGATATCTTTTAAACATGGCTGATGCTTCTTATCCCGAATAAGAACTCCCCAGAGAAGCTGTACAGACAGCTAAGATGTTAAGAGTACTGGCTGCTCTTCACAATGAATTATGTTCAATTCACTGGACCCACAAAGTGGTTTACATCTTTTTGTGGTTGCAGCTGTACAGGAACTTACACATACTACTGATGAGTGCACATAAGTGGAGTAAATGGCATAAACCAGGCAAGTGATAGCAAAAAACATTAATAACAAGACATAGGCAGGCAAATATCTGTGTTTTAAAGGACAGGTGGGTCTACAGAGTTAGATCTAAATAACCAATTGGGCCTTATGCCCAGCTATGGTTTCCCACCAGGCAGCAGGAGGCTCTGCAGTGGACCCAGGACAATGGGTGGGCTTCTCTGTGTATCCATGGGGTCTTCAGTTTTACTGGCCTGAGCCTGGAGTTCAGTAGGAGGTGAAAAGAAGGGCATTCCTGCAAACCTTAGTCTACTTACCTGGGCACACAGGTTGGTATCTCAGACACCCCTCAATATGAGTTCTGGTGCATGCTGACCCACAAAGTCATTCAGCCATCTGTCAACCACTTAAGGGTGTGGCTGGAGGCTGGCGAGTACCAAGTAACCTGAGCAGGTAATTGCAAAGGACCTTCCAGGAGCCCTACCTAAACTGAGTGCCAATCTGGACTATAAGAGAGGAGCCTCAGAAAAAAACTGCTGGACTTGAAGACTAAGAGTTGACCCCACCCACTCAGTTCTCAGCAAGGCCACTAGAACCGGAGTGAGCCTGGATATTGATCCAGCACCTGCTTGCCTGAACCCAACAACACATGACAGCCAGTTCTCTTCTTGTGGATACAGAGTCCATGGATTTCTGGGGATACTCTCTCAAGTTGCCAAGTCAAGGCAGCCAGACAAGAAGGCCCTCTTTGGATCATCCTGGGCTGATAGGGCACCCTGGTGATTGAGTAGAGATCTCAGAGTATAGGGGAAATTTAACAGAGGCCACACAAGTTAGGGGGTTAGAATCAACGCTCTCAATGAGGTACTAGGCCCAACACTGGCTTCCCACCTAGCATCTGGAGGCTCTGCACAGGACCCAGGGCAATGTGTGTGGTGTTCTATGTGCCCCTGAAACCCTCAGTTTCCCTGGCCTGAGCCCAGAGTGCAGTAGGAGATGAAATGAAGACCCCTGGGAACCATGGTCTACTTACCCGGGGACACAGTTTAGTATCTCAGGTACCCCTCAATATGAGTTCTGGGAGATGCTGCTCCAGAAAGCCATCCAGTCATTTGTCTACCTCAGAGGCCCAGAGGGGCTGGGCTCCCACTTCCATAATCTCACCTGCAGGCCACCTAGCACCCTGAGCTGAGGATAAGGACATATCAAAAAGAAATGACAGTTCCATCCCAACATACCCCTGTGAAAACCATGCCCTAGCCTCAGGCCCCAATTCTAAGCACCTATGAAGTTAGCATCTCCAGACAACTAACCAGGAAACCAATCAAACATTATGAGCTAATTCAGCTCCCTCACAATCTCTCTCCTCTCTCTAACCCTCCATTTAACCTCCACCATATCCCAGCTTTTCACCAGTTAACAATGCAGCACTATGGGGAAAATTTGTTCTCCTTCTTCCAAAGACCCCAAGTCACTCTCACCATGGATATTTCTTTCTGTGTCCTAGCATACATTCAACTATCTACGTAAGCAGGGGTTAGGCATGCATGCAACTCAGAGCTCTCTGAAGGGATTCAAGTGGACTCAACATGGCAGGCTCCTAGACACAAAGCACAATGAACATATATTACTTGTCCCATCAGGATCCCTGTAGCACATTCACTTCCCTCACCAACTTTTCCTGCACCAATTCAAACCAAGGTCCTCTGAAGGTGCCCACTGGAAATTCTCAATGTGCCTTCAAACATTCTCTCAAAGTGCTTACTGCCACAGCAGGATAACAACTGCCTGGCTATCCTCCCATCTATGCATCTGTCAATCTATCTATCTATCTATCTATCTATCTATCTATCTATCTATCTATCTATCTATCTATCTATCTATCTATCTATTTATCTACCAAACTATCTATCCATTTATAGTATCTCTCTCTGTCTCTCTCTGTCTCTGTCTGTCTGTCTGTCTGTCTGTCTGTCTGTCTCTCTGTCTCTCTCTCTCTTTTTCCTACCTGCCTACATGGCTACATATCTACCTACCTACTTATAAACGTTCTACTACCTTCTTTTGGCTCAACAATATATACACTCCCAGGTACTGACCCTTCCCAACTGGGGTCTTCTAACTGACTACCAGTTCTCTTCTTGGGGATTCAGACTCAACTGTCCCTGGGCACACACTCTCAAGTTGCCAGGTCAAGTCACCCAGCCAAGAAGGCTCTTTCAGAATGATCCTCAGCTGGTAGGGCATCTGGGTAATGGTGACAAAGAGCTCGGGGAACAGGGTAAGTTGAACAGAGGTCACAAGGGCTGGGAGTGGAAAACTAACCTTCTCCATTGGCATTAGTCCCAACACTGGCTTCCCACATAGCAGCATGAGGCTCTGCACTGGTTACAGAGCAATAGGTGGGCTGCCCTGTGTGTTCCTGAGGCCTTCAGTTTCACTAGTCTGAGCCCAGAGTGTAATAGGAATTGAAAAGTAGCCCCAACACCCCCTCCCCCGGAAAAATTTATTCTTCTTATCCGGGCTCACAGATTGGTATCTCATGTACCCCTCAATATGAGATCTGGTTAATGCTGCTCCAAAAGTCATCCAGTCATCTGTTCACCTCGGATGCCCAAAGGGGCTGGCCAGCCACATCAACAATCTCACCTGCAAGCCACCTAGCACCCTGAGCTATGGACAATGAAATGCCAAAATAAGAAATGTTGCTTTTTTTTTTTCTTTTCTTTCTTTTGTTTTCAAGACAGGATCTCTCTGTGTAGTCCTGGCTGTCCTGAAACTCACTCTGTAGGCCAGGCTGGCCTACATGGCTGATGCTTCTTATCCCAAGTAAGAACTCCCCAGAAAAGCTGTACAGATAGTTAAAGAGTTAAGAGTACTGGCTGTTCTTCACAATGAACTATGTTCAATTCACTGGACCCACACAGTGGTTTACAGCTCTTTGTGGTTGCAGCTGTACAGGAACTTACACTTTCTACTGATGAGTGAAGCAAATGACATAAACCAAGCAAATGATAGCAAAAAACATTAATAACAACACATACAAGACAAAGGCAGGCAAATATCTGTGATTTAAAAACCAGGTGGGTCTACAGCGTTAGATCTAAATAACCAATTGGGCCTTATGCCCAGCTCTGGCTTCCCACCAAGCAGCAGGAGGCTCTGCAGTGGACCCAGGGCAATGGATGGGCTTCTCTGTGTGTCCATGAGGTCTTCAGTTTTTGTGGCCTGAGCCCGGAGTTCAGTGGGAGGTGAAAAGAAGGGCACTCCTGCAAACCTTAGTCTACTTACCTGGGCACACACATTGGCATCTCAGGCACCCCTCAATATGAATTCTGGTGCATGCTGACCCACAAAATCATTTGGCCATCTGTCAACCACTTAAGGGTATGGCAGAAGGCTGGTGAGCAACAAATAACCTGAGCAGGTAATTGCAAAGGACCTTCCAGGAGCCCTACCTAAACTGAGCGCCAATCTGGACCATAAGGGAGGAGCCTCAGGAAAAAACTGCTGGACTTGAGGACTAGAAGTTGACCCAACCAACTCAGTGCCCAGCCAGGCTACTAAGACTGGAGTGGGCCTGGATATTGATCCAGCACCTGCCTGCCTGAACCCACCAACACATAGTTCCCCTAAAGCTGACAGCCAGTTCTCTTCTTGTGGATACAGACTCCACGGGTAACTGGGGATACTCTCTCAAGTTGCCAAGTCAAGGTAGCCAGACAAGAAAGCCCTCTCTGGATCATCCTGGGCTGATAGATCACCCTGGTGGTTGAGTAGAGATCTCAGAGTATAGGGAATATTTAACAGAGGCCACACCATTTAGGGGGTTAGAATCAACGCTCTCAATGGGGTACTAGGCCCAACACTGGTTTCCCACCTAGCAGCTGGACCCAGGGCAATGGGTGTGGTATTCTATGTGTCCTTGAGGCCTTCCATTTCCCTGGCCTGAGCCCAGAGTGCAGTAGGAGATGAAATGAAGACTCCTGGGAACCTTGGTCTACTTACCTGGGGAAACAGTTTGGTATCTCAGGGACCCCTCAATATGAGTTCTGGTAGATGCTGCTCCACAAAGTCATCCAGTCATCTGTCCACCTCAGAGGCCCAGAGGGGCTGGGCTCCCACTTCCACAATCTCACATACAGCCCACCTAGCACCCTGAGCTGAGGACAAGGACATATCAAAAAAAGAAATGACTATTCCATCCCAAAATATCCCTGTGAAAACCCTGCCCTAGCCTCAGGCCCCAATTCTAAACACCTACTAAGTAAGCATCTCCAGGTGACCAGGAAACCAGTCAACTATTAGGAGCTAATTCCAGCTCCCTCACAATTTCTTTTCACTCTCTAAACCTCCACACCATCTCCATCAAACCCCAGCCCTTCCGAAACCACCATGCAGCACTCAGAGGACACTTTGCTCTCCTAACTTCTCCAAAGTACCTCAGTCACTCTCACTATGGATCCTTCTTTTCTGTATCCTAGTTAACACCCACTTACCTTTGTGAGCAGGAGCTAATTACTCATGCAATTCAGAGCTCTCTGAAAAGATTCAAGTGGATTCAAGATGACAGGCACAAAGACACAAAGCACAATGAGCATTTCTCACTTGTCCCACCAGAAACCCTGTAGCACATCCCCTCCCTTCACCAACTTCTCCCAGACCAATTCACACCATGGTCCTCTCAGGATGCCCATTGGAAATTCTCTAGGTTACTTCAAACTCTCTCCAAGTGCTCAGGAGCAAAGCATGATTCTAACTGACTAGCTATCTACCTACCTATGGAATGAACTACCAATGTATCTATCTATGTTTCCGTGTATCTATCTCTCTTATCTATCACTCTGTCTAACATCTACCTATCTATCAATCTATCTATCTATTCATCTTTTTCCTACCTACATATCTAACTACCTTCCTATCTACATACCTACTTACCTACCTACTTAAAAACCATCTAATATCTCTTTTTGGCTTGACAACATATATTCTTCCAGATATATTTTCTAGGGCAGAAGCACATCTATATTTACCAGATGAAGAATGCCATGGTCATTTGTGAAATGCTTTTTATTTCAAACTGCTAGCCTTCCTTTCATGAGCACTGAGAGTCTCCAGGGGTCACCCATGTACTGTTGACAGGGCTGGGTTTGGCAGGGAAAACATTAACTGCTTAAGAATATACGGCCACAAAAACTACCAAGAACTAAGATGTAGAGAGAGCTTAGAGAAACAAGGTAGCCTGTCACAACACCCTGACTCTTTGTGTGTTACTAACAAGGAGTCTTGGGGGTAGAAAAGACATCCTGTAAGGCAGCTGCTGGGCAGCCTCAAACAAAAGCAAGGGGGACACAGATTACTCTGATGAACAGGGATGAGAATGACAAGTCACCCACAAGAGCCCAGATGCATCCCTGGGTGCAGATGCCTGTGTAGAGGGGTCCTGTAACACTGTAAAACCTATTATGTCCTCCTGCATTGCACTCAGAACATGGCAGGATGTGCTTCCTCAGTCAGAATAGCCAAATTCTGTATCGCAGGCTCTGTGTTCTGTTCAGCAGGATCCTGCTCTCTCACAGTACTCTATTGGGCCTACAAGGCCTCAGGAGCCCCTAGTCCCCCCTGTGCAACAAGATAGAGTGGTACCCACCCAAGCAGGTCTGTAGCCATGTTCAGAGAATCGCAGGCATATGCAGGCAGAAACCTCCAAACATTTTGACTTGATGGCAGTAGAGCATGGAGAATGCCAACTGCCAGGCTGCATGAGAGCTCTCCTTCTGCCCTTCCTGAGGCAAAGGATGCCAACCAGCTGCCACTAGCTGCCAAAAACATGGCCAAGCACTGGGGCTTCCACTGGCCAGATGTGGGTGTTCATGTAGGACACTGGGTATGCCTAAGCTATGATTTTGTATGTTGTTGCATGGTATTTGTTTGTGTGTGTGTGTGTGTGTGTGTGTGTGTGTGTGTGTATGTATGTATGTATGTATGTATGTATGTATGTATGTATGTATGTGTGTCAGCATCTATGTGTGTTTGCTCACAAGGAAGTATACTCCTACAGCTCTGTGTTTGTGTGTGTTCTCGCCAGCCTATAAAGTTCAGGTATGTGGATGTGGGTGAATAAGTGTCTGAGAGGAGGAGATTGTGCATACTGAAGATTGAAGGTTCACCCATCATACGTACTATTTAACATCAGGGCACATGCCAGCCACTGAAGAATCTGGCAGGTCAGCAAACACTAAAAGTTATAAGCGGGTACTTACAAAAAGCCTCTGGGAGGACTATCTAAACCCCCCTGCCAATTGTGGCCCCATGGGCAAAGCCTCAGAAACAAACTCCTAGTCTTGAGGAACAATGCTGGCCTCAACCACTCAGTGCCCAGCCAGGCGACTGGGACTGGGTCAAGCCCAGAGATTGATCTAGCACCTGCCTACGTGACCCTGCCCACACAGGTGCCCTCTAAAGCCTACAGCCAGTTCTCTACTTGGGGAGGCAGAATTTGCAGTCCCTGGGGATACTCTCTCAAGATGCCAGGTCAAGACAGCCAGTCAATAAAACCCTCCCAGGGTGGTCCTTGGCTGCTAGGGCACCCAGGTGGTTGTGTCAGAGAGCTTGGGACACACAGGAAGATGATTAGAGGCCTCACGTGGTGGGGGTGGGAAACCAACCCTCTCCATGAGACACTACGCTCAACACTAGCTTCTCACGAGGCAGTAGAAGACACAGTAGTGGACCCAGGGCAGTGATTGGGGTGCCCTCTATATCCATAAGGCTTCCTGTTTTGCTGGCATGGGCCTGGAGTGCACTAAGAGGTTTAAAAAAAGCCCCCCAACCCCTGAATATCTTGGTCTACTTACCCGGGCACACAGGTTAGTATCTCAGGTACCCCTCAGTATGAGTCCTGGTGGATGCTGCCCCACAAAGTTATCCAGACATCCGTCCAACTCAGAGGATGGCCACCCACTTCCACAATCTCAATTTCAGGACACCTAGCAAGCTGAGCTGTGGACAAGGACATATCAAAAGAAGAAATGAATATTTCATTCCAACCTGCTCCATTGACAAAGCCCTGACCTTGAGCTTCTAATTCTAAGCACCTACCAAGTAAGCATCTCCAGGCAACTGACCAGAAAACCAGGCAACCATTATGAGCTAATTCCAGCTGCCTTACAATCTCTCTCCTCTCTCTAACCCTTCCTTTTACCTCCACCATATCCCAGCCATTCACCAATTAACAAGGCAGCACTATGGGGAAAATTTGTTCTCCTTCTTCTTGCAAAGACCCCAAGTCACTCTCACCATGGATATTTCTTTCTGTGTCCTAGCATACACTCAAATATCTACCTGAGGAGGGGTTAGGCATGCATGCAACTCAGAGCTCTCTGAAGGGATTCAACTGGACTCAACATGACAGGCGCCTAGACACAAAGCACAATGAGCATATATTACTTGTCCCATCAGGATCCCTGTAGCAAATTCATTTCCCTCACCAACTTCTCCTGCACCAATTCAAACCAAGGTCCTCTGAAGATGCCCATTGGAAATTTTCAATGTGCCTTCAAGCATTCTCTCAAGTGCTTACTACCAGAGCAGGATAACAACTGCCTGGTTATCCTCCCATCTATGCATCTGTCAATCTATCTATCTATCAATATATCTATCTATCTATCTATCTATCTATCTATCTATCTATCTATCTACCTACCTACCTACCAAACTATCCATCTATATTTTCTCTCTCTGTCTCTCTCTGCCTCTGTCTCTGTCTCTCTCTCTCTCTGTCTCTCTCTCTCTCTGTCTCTCTCTCTCTCTCTCTCTCTCTCTCTCTCTCTCTCTCTCTCTCTCTCTCTCTCTCTCTCTCTCTCTCTCTCTCTCTCTCTCTCTCTCTCTCTCTTTCCTACCTGCCTACATAGCGACATACCTACCTACCTACCTACCTACTTATAAACCTTCTACTATCTTCTTTTGTCTCAACAATATATACACTCCCAGGTACATTTTCTAGGGTAGAAGGCCTCTTTGTTTACCAGATAATATATGTCATGGTCATCTGAGAAACGTTTTTCAGTATCCACCAGCAAGCCTATATTTATAAGCATTGAGATTCTCCAGAGGTCCACCCATTTACTGTCCTTATGTCACAGCTGGTAGAAGAAGACCCCTCTAAACCCTCCACGAGAGAAGCCTGACATTGCTTTTTATTTCTCCCTCCCTACCAAGCTTACAGGAGGCATCTGTTCTGATATTACCAAGAGAGCTTTTTCTATTCATCCAGGCCTGCTATGAGTTCTCTCTGGTGGAAAGCCGGCAAACTGAAGTAGAGGAGGGTCATGCCACCCTCCATATTATTTATTGCTAAGCAATTGTCTCATCCATCCATCAAGACAGAGAGGTTCCATCTGGACCAACTCCCCTGCTGTCATCCTCAAGCAATTTTACACCTTGTGCCCACCAGAGCTATCCCAGAGCACACATACAGCCTTAAGCATTTCCACTGCATCCAAACCAGGCATTCCCAGACAATGTTAAGGTCAACACTATAAGAAATAATATATACTGATAACAAACTGTACCTTCTTCAAGGGCCATTAAGTGCTTAGTTTCCTGACTAGAGGACACTCAGTGATTAGATACATAGAAACACAAACACACACAAAGACAAACACACACACACACAGACACACACACAAAGAGAGAAAGAGATAGATGATAGATAGATAGATAGATAGATAGATAGATAGATAGATAGATACATAGAAGGACTGATAGACAGAGAGACAAAAACACAGAGATAGAGACAAAGACAGAAAGAATGTCTGAACTCTCAAAATTCTGCAAACTGGGACTATCCATTTGTTAATTTCGTAACCATGTCTATTCTTCCAGAAATCTCTGGACATAGCAGAGAAAGCCAGGTGTCCTTTGTGCCTTCATCCTGGCTCATCTCCTTGGATGTTAGTGAAGGTAAGCTAATCAAGAGAATCCCAGACATTTCTGCATATTTGTGTGTCAGGCATCAGAGCCAGGAGGCTTTCAAGGAACCTGGCCTGGATTCTTCCCTGGCAGCCTGGCCTGGTTGGAACCCTTGGGACTACAGCATACTCTGGCTGTTTCAACTCAGTTTGATCCCTTGCCAAGACACTACCTAGGCTCCTTGCTCCCATGAGGCACACCATGAGGTTTCCTGCATAGGATGATGGGGGAGCCTCCCTGACTATTGAAAGGTTCTGGGTACTTAGGTGATTTTCTGACAGGCCTGGGAAACCTACCCCTACCTTAAACACAGTTCTAAAATAGAGCCTTTTATTATAAAAAATAAAGCCAGAGATAACAACCCCATCCCTAGGAAAATGTGGAGGTAGGGCTGTGGATAGAAGGGAGAACACTAACTGCTTAAGGATATCTGGCCACCAAACCTACCAAGCCCTAAGATTTTGAGACAGCTCAGAGAAGCAGATAGCCTGTCCACACACACTGACTCTCTGTGGGTTATTAAAAAGGGACACATGGGTAGGGAGGGAAACCTGTAAGGCAGCCTCTGGGCAGGCTCAAACAAAAGCAAGAGGGACCAATATCATTCTGGTGAACAGGGATGTGCAAGAACAGCCTCCCACAAGAACCCAAATGCAGCCTGTTTGCAGATGCCTATGTAGAGAGGTCCTGTGAATCTGTAAAATTTAAGATGTCCTCCTGCACTGCACTCAGCATCTCGGGGGCCAGATGCGGGTGTTCATGTAGGACACTGGGTATGCCTAAGCTATGATTTTGTATGTTGTTGCATGATGTTTGTTTGTGTGTGTGTCTCTGTGTGTTTGAATGTGTCTTAGCCTGAATGCACGTGTGCTCACAAGGAAGTATGCTCCTGCACCTCAGTGTTTGCGTGTGTTCTTGCCTGCCTATAAAGTTCAGGAATGTGGATGTGGGTGCATAAGTGTCTGAGAGCAAGAATTTGTGCATACTGAAGATTGAAGGGTCACCCATCCCAGGTACTACGTAACATCAGGGCACCTGCCAGCCAATGAAGAATCTGGCAGGGCAGCTAAAGACTAAAAGTTATAAGCAGATACTTACAAATGATCCTCTGGGAGCTCTATCTAAACCCCCTTGCCAATCGGGACCCCAGGGGCAGAGCCTCAGAAACAAACTCCTGGTCTTGAAGATCAAGAGATGACCTCGCCAACTAAGTGCCCATCCAGGCCACTGGGACTGGGGCAAGCCCAGAGTTTGATCCAGCACCTGCATGTCTGACCCTGCCCATACTGGTGCCCCCTAAAGCCTACAGCCAGTTCTCTTCTTGGGGATGCAGTCTTTGTGGTCCCTGGGGATAATCTCTCAAGTTGCCAGGTCAAGACATCCAGCCAGTAAAACCCTCCCAGGATGGCCCTTGGCTGGTAGGGCACCTAGGTGGTGGTGTCAGAGAGCTCGGGACATAGGGGAAGGTGAATGGAGGTCTCACATGGTGAGGGTGGGAAACTAACACCCTCCATTAAACACTAGGCTCAACACTATCTTCTCATCAGGCAGAAGAAGACGAAGCAGTGGACCCAAGCACGGAGTGGGGTGCCCTGTGTATTCATCAGGCTTCCTGTTTTGCTGGCCTGGGCCTGGATTGTGCTGAGAGGTCAATAAAAGCCCCCCAACCCCTGAAAACCTTGGTCTACTTACCTGGGCACACAGGTTGGTATCTCAGGTACCCCTCAATATGAGTCCTGATGGATGCTGCCCCACAAAGTTATCAAGTAATCCGTCCACCTCAGAGCCCCAGAGAGGCTGGCCACCCACTTCCACAATCTCAACTGAAGGACACCTAGCATACTGAGCTGAGGACAAAAACATAACAAAAGAAGAAATGAATATTTCATCCCAAACTGCCCCCTTGACAAGGCCCTGACTTCGAGCTTCCAATTCTAAGAACCTACCAAGTAAGCATCTCCAGGCAACTGACCAGAAAACCAGGCAACCATTATGAGCTAATTCCAGCTTCCTCACAATCTCTCTCCTCTCTCTAACCCTCCACCCCACCTCCACCACACCTTTGCCCTTCACCAACTATCATGCAGCACTTAGGATATACTTTGCTATTCTTCCTTTCTCTGAGCTCCCAGTTTTCTGGGATCTGAGACTGTCCATCTTTTAATTCCACAACCATGTCTATTCTTCCAGAAATTCCTGGATAGTGCAGAGAAGGCCAGGTGGCTTTTCAGCATTCATCCTGTCTCAGCTCTCTGGATGTTAGGAAAGGTAAGCTAGTGAAGAGAAGCCCAGACTCTGCTGCTTGTTTCTGTGTCAGGCATCAGAGCCAAGAGGCTTTTAAGGGATCTGGACATTATGATTCACTAAGGACCAACTGCACCCTCTGGCTGTTTTAATCACTTTGACCTCAAGCCAAGACAATGCCTAGGCTCCTCTTGCCCTTGGGTCACAGCATGAGATTGCTTGCATAGGATTATGGGGGAGCTCCCATACCATTGAAGGGTTCTGGAGACTTGGGTGTTTTCTGCCAAGCCTGGGAACCTTACCCCCACCTGAAGCATGGCTCCAGGAAAGAGCCTTTTGTTAAAAAATAGGAATGCCAGAGATAACAACCATAGACCTAGGAAGGGGATGATTAATCAAAATATCTTCATGGCTTGTATATTTCATCAAATTTTCAATATTTATCTTAATATTTATCACTAGTTTTTTCAACAATGTCTTTATTATTATCACACAGTTTTTCATAGGAATATTCAATTTTATCAGAAATTCTCATTAAATTGCATTGAATTTCATGAGATATTTTTTCCTTGTAAATCTTCAATTTTTAAAAAATTTTTTTAAAAAAATGTTTCAATTATTTCATACAGTATTTCCTATAGTTGTCATCATTTTAATCAAATTTTTATATGTATGCTTTCTACATTTTCATGAAATTTTCATTCTTTATTTTCATTTTCATCACTATTCAACAATGTCTTCAACTTTGTTAAATATATTTTGCATGCAAATATTCAATTTTATAAGAAATTTTCCAAGAATCACATTCAACTTTATATGAAAATTTTTCTTGATAATTTAAATATTTTTAGGAATTTTTTAAAAATTTCACAGTTTTTAAACTTTTTTTATATTTGTCATCATTTTAACCAAACTTTTTCAATATAATTTGTATTTTTTTATCAATTTTCAATATCTTAATTTCCATCACTAGATTTTTCAATGTCTTCATTTTTATCAAACATTTCTTCCATGGAAATATTCAATTTTATGAGAAATTTTACTTAAATCACATTCAATTTTTAAGAAATATTTTCTGTCAATATGTAACTTTTAAATTTTATGAATTTTTTTAAAAATTCAATTTTTATACTTTTTTTTCTCATCATTTGATTCAATTTTCCCAAACATGTTTTATATTTTTATTAAATTTTTTGTTTATCTTGATATTTATCCTTTTTCCATGTAAAAATTTAATTTTATCAGAAATTATTTTCAATCATATTCAATTTCCTGAGACATATTTTACATGTCCCTTCAAGTTTTTAGGATTTTTTTATAAACAATTTTAGGTTTTTCATACCAATTTTGTATATTTGTCATCATTTTAGCAATATAGTGTATCTGTCAGGTAAAATCATATTATCTCACATATCACAGTGTATCTATCAGGTAATATAACATTATTGTATATATAGAAGTATAGTCTTCTCTCAGATAATATAACACGATCCCGTATATAGCAGTCTAGTTCATCTGTCAGGGCAGAGTTTCTCACAATCTTTACTTACAAATGAAGTAAATGCCAAGGATCTTTTCTTCACCCAAACATTGATAAATACTAATGATAATGTAAACATGATAATGTAAATAAGATGTTAATGTAAATATATAATATTACTATAATGTAAATATATAATGTAAATATATAATATAAATATAATTTAAGTATGACTTTAAACATTACATCATTATTTTTAGAGGTTGATGTTGGGCACAAATATATTTAAGCTTTATGTATTAATGTCACTGAATCTTGTATCACACCCATGATGTCACACATGTGGTTACACACACATGATGTCACACCCAGGATATATTTCTCATGGTGTCACACCTGTGTTGTCATACCCATATTATGCTCCTGATGACAACCTGTGGTTTCACACACATGATGTCATACCCATGATGTCACACAATGATGTTATACCGTTGATGACATACCCATGATTCATAACCATATCATACCCCTGATATCATACACTTGATGTCTCATCCATGATGTTATACCAGTGATGTCAAACACTTAATGTCACATCCATGAGGCCACACTCATGATGTCATTCCCATGATGTGACACCTATGGTACCACACCCATGATATCACACCAGTAATGTCATACCCATGATGTCACACTCATGATGCCACACACATGTTATACCTGTGATGTCTCTATGTGATGTCAAAACTATATCACACCCATAATTTATACACATTTCTTACCTGTAATGTCACTCCCATGATGTCACATCTATGATGTCATACCCATTATGTCATGTCTTTGATGTCACATGTGTAACGTCTCACCCATATTTTCACACGCATGGTGTCATACCAATAAAGTCTCTACCATGATGTCATACCTGTGATGTCACTTCCTTGATGTCATACCTGTGATGTCACATGTGTAATGTCACACCCATAATTTCACACACATGATGTCATACCATTGATGTCACACATGTGAAGTCACACCCATGTTGTCACACTTGTGAAATAACACTCATAATGTCACACTTGTGTTGACATACATCTTTTGTCACACTAGTGATGTCACATGCAGGATGTCACATGCATGATGACACACCTGTGATGTCACACATAATGTTACACCTGTGATGTCTCAAATCTCATGTCAAATCTATCATATCACAAAAATGGATAATACACATTACATAGCCATAATGTCATATCTGTGATGTCACACCCATGATGTCATGCCTCTGATGACACATGTGTAATGTCTCACCCATAATTTCACACCCATGATGTTATACTTGTGATGTCACACACAATGTCACACCTATGATGTCACACCTATGATGTCATACCCATGATGTCATACCCATAATAATGTACCTGTGATGTCACACCCATAATGTCACACCCATTGTCACACTCCTGATGTCACACCTGTGATTTCACACACATTTTGTCACAATCATGATGTGCTTTCCATGATGTCACAACTGTGATGCAACACTCATGATTTCACACCCATGATTTTATACCTGTGATGTCACACACATGTTACACCTGTGATGTCTCAAAAGTTAATGCAAAACTATGATATCACACCCTTGATTTATACACATTTTATACCCATGTTTTCATACCTGTGATGTCACACATGTAATGTCACACCCAAAAATTCACACTGGTGATGTTTCAACTGTGATGTCAAAGCTATGATATCACACCCATGATGTCATACCCATGATGTCATATACTTGATGTGACACCAATTATATCCTTCATTTTACATCATAATCATGATGACATATTGTGATATCATACCCGTGAGGTCACACCCATGATGTCATACCTGCTGTGTCATACCCATGATTCATTACCATGACATATGCATGTCATACCCATGATGTCAAATATTTGATGTCACACTCATGATATCATGCCCATGGTGTCACAATAGTGATGTAACACCTGTGATGTCACACATGTAATGTCATAGCTGTGATGTCATACTTATAATTCATACCCATGTCATACCCATGAGGTCACACCCATGATGTCACACTTGTGATGCCACACCCATGATGCCACACCTGTGATGCCACACACATGATGTAACACACATGATTTTACACTGTTGATGTCACACTCATAATGTTACACCTGTGATGGCTCAACTGTGATGTCAAACATATGTCACACCCATGATTTACATACATTTCATACACATGATTTCATACCATTGATGTCATATGTGTAATGTTACACCCTTATTTTCACACCCATGACGTCACAGTCACACTCCTGATGTCACAGCTGTGAATTCACACACATGATGTTACACCAATTACATATTACCCATAATGTCACACCCATTGTCACACACATGATGTTATGCTCCTGATGACAACCTGTTTTCACACACATGATGTCATACCCATGTCAAACTGTGATGTCATACCATTGTGACATACCCATGATTCATAACCAGATCATATCCATGATATCAGACCCTTGATGTCACAATCATAATGTCACACCCGTGATGTCACAACCATGATGTCACTCTAGTTAAGTCATACCAGTTATGTCACACCAGTCATGTGAAACCTGTGATTTCACACCTGTGATGTCACACAAGTGATGTCATACCTTTGATGTCATACCCATAATCTCACATTCATGATGTCACAGCTGTGATGTCATACCCATGATATCATACCTGTGATGTCACAACCCTGATGTCACACCCTTAGTGTCCTACAATTACACTCGTGTTGTCATACACTTGATGTCACAAAAATGATGTCACACCCCTGTCATATCTATGATGTCATATACTTGATTTCGCACCAATTATAGATTTTTGAGTTTAGACTTGTTAAAAGCTTATTGCAAGATATCTTTTAAACATACCTGATGCTTCTTATCCCGAATAAGAACTCCCCAGATAAGCTGTACAGACAGCTAAAGAGATAAGAGTACTGGCTGCTCTTCACAATGAACTATGTTCAATTCACTGGACCCCCACAGTGGTTTACAGCTCTTTGTGGTTGCAGCTGTACAGGAACTTACACTTTCTACTGATGAGTGCACATGAGTGGAGCAAATGACATAAACCAGGCAAGTGATAGCAAAAAAAACATTAATAACAACACATACAAGACATAGACAGGCAAATATCTGTGATTTAAAGGACAGGTGGGTCTACAGAGTTAGGTCTAAATAACTAATTGGGTTTTATGCCCAGCTCTGGCTTCCCACCAAGCAGCAGGAGGCTCTGCAGTGGAACCAGGACAATGGGTGGGCTTCTCTGTGTGTCCATGAGGTCTTCAGTTTTTCTGGCCTGAGCCTGGAGTTCAGTGGGAGGTGAAAAGAAGGGTACTCCTGCAAACCTTAGTCTACTTACCTGGGCACACATATTTGTATCTCAGGTACCCCTCAATATGAGTTCTGGTACATGCTGACCCACAAAGTCATTCAGCCATCTGTCAACCACTTAAGGGTGTGGCACCAAGTAACCTGAGCAGGTAATTGCAAAGGACCTTCCAGGAGCCCTACCTAAACTGAGTGCCAATCTGGATCATAAGGGAGGAGCCTCAGAAAAAAAGTGCTGGACTTGAGGACTAGTAGTTGACCCCACCCACTTAGTTCCCAGCCAGGCCACTAGAACTGGAGTGGGCCTGGATATTGATCCAGCACCTGCCTGCCTGAACCCACAAACACATAGTTCTCCTAAAGCTGACAGCCAGTTCTCTTCTTGTGGATACAGACTCCACGGGTCCCTGGGGATACTCTCTCAAGTTGCCAAGTCAAGGCAGCCAGACAAGAAGGCCCTCTCTGGATCATCTTGGGCTGATAGGGCACCCTGGTGGTTGAGTAGAGATCTCAGAGTATAGGGAAAATATAACAGAGGCCACACCAGTTAGGGGGTTAGAATCAATGCTCTTAATGGGGTGCTAGGCCCAACAATGGCTTCCCACCTAGCATCCGGAGGCTCTGCACTGGATCCAGGGCAATGGGTGTGGTGTTCTATGTGTTCCTGATGCCTTCAGTTTCCCTGGCCTGAGCACAGAGTGCAGTAGAAGATGAAATGAAGACCCCTGGGAACTTTGGTCTACTTACCCGGGGACACAGTATGGTATCTCAGGTACCCCTCTATATGAGTTCTGGTAGATTCTGCTCCACAAAGTCATCCAGTCATCTACCCACCTCAGAGGCCCAGAGGGGCTGGGCTCCCACTTCCACCATCTCACCTGCAGGCCACCTAGCACCGTGAGCTGAGGACAAGGACATATCAAAAGAAGAAATTACTATTCCATCCCAATATACCCCTGTGAAAACCATGCCCTAGCCTCAGGCCCCAATTCTAAGCACCTATTAAGTAAGCATCTCCAGGTGACCAGGAAACCAGGCAACCATTATGAGCTAATTCCAGCTCCCCACAATTTCTCTCCACTCTCTAAACCTCCACACATTCGCCATCAAAACCCAGCCCTTCCGAAACCACCATGCAGCCCTCAGGGGATACTTTCCTCTCCTAACTTCCTCCAAAGTACCTCAGTCACTCTCGCCATGGATCCTTCTTTTCTGTATTCTAGTACAGACCCACTTATCTTTGTGAGCAGGAGCTAATTACTCATGTAACTCAGAGCTCTTTAAGAGGATTCAAGAGGACTCAAGATGACAGGCACCAAGACAAAAAGCACAGTGAGCATTTCTCACTTGTCCCACCAGAAACCCTGTAGCACATACCCTCCCTTCACCAACTTCTCCTAGACCAATTCACACCAAGGTCCTCTGAGGGTGCCTATTGGAAATTTTCTAGGTTCCTTCAAACTTTTTCTCCAAGTGCTCACTAGGAAAGCATGATACCAACTCACTGGCTATCTACCTACCTCTGTAACTATTTATTTATGTATCTATCTATGTTTCTGTGTATCTCTCTCTCTCTTTCTCTCTCTCTCTCTATTTCTGTGTATCTCTCTCTCTATCTCTCTATCTTTTTTACATACCTAATTACTTATACACATCTATCTATCTATCTATCTATCTATCTATCTATCTATCTATCCTTTTCCTAACTACATATCTAACTACCTTCCTACCTACCTACCTACTTACCTACCTACTTACAAACCATCTACTATCTCCTTTTGTCTCGGCAACATATACTCTTACAGATATATTTTCTAGGGCAGAAGCACATCTATATTTACCAGATGAAGAATGCCATGGTCATTTGTGAAATGCTTTTTATTTCAACCTGCAAGCCTTCCTTTCATGAGCACTGAGAGTCTCCAGAGGTCTGCCCCTGCAATGTTGGCAGCTTAAGTCAGAGCTGGTGTAAGAAGACCCCTCTAACAACCTTCAGGAGAAAATCCTGCCATTGCTGTCCACTTCTCCCTTCCTACCAAGCTTCCTGGAGGCATGTGCTCTGATACAATCCAGAGAGTTCTTTCTATCCAGGCATGCCTACTCTCAGTTCTCAGAGGTGCAATGCACCCTGCAACCCCAAGGAAGGATTGTTCCTGCCACTGCCCATATTATTTATTACCAAAAATTTTTCTCATCCATCCACCAAGTCAGAAATACCATCAGGAACAACTGCCCTGCTGTCCCTCCTCAGTCCTTCCTACATCTTGTGGCCTGCAGAGCTTGTCCTGGGCACCTACAGCTGTATTGGTCTCCCTACCTCAAAACCTGGCCTTCCCAGAAGATGCTGAACTCAACACCATAAGAAATGATACACCCTGGGTCCAAACTGGACCTGCTTCAGGGTCATCAGTGGCCACAATTCCTGACTAGAAGACACATAGCAAATAGATATATAGAAACACACACACACACACACAGAGAGAGAGAGAGAGAGAGAGAGAGAGAGAGAGAGAGAGAGACAGACAGACAGACAGACAGACAAAAACTGATACAGAGAGAGTGACAGAGAGATAGAGAGAGAATAGGAGAAAGAGATACAGAGACAGAGACAGAGACAGGGAGAAACTCTGGTCTACCTGATTTCTGAGATCCTATACTGTCCATCTGTTAGTTATAGAACCATGTCTGTTCTTCCAGAAAACCCTGGACATGGCAGAGAAGGCCAGCTGTCTCTTGAGCCTTCATCTCAGTTCATCTCCCTGTATGTTAGTGAAGTTAAGCTAGTCAGGGAAAGCCCAGAGTATGATGCCTGTTTGTGTGTCAGCCATCAGAACAAGGAGGCTTTCAAGGGACAAGGCTTGGAGAGTTCCCTGGCAACCTGGGCTATTTTGGACACCCTTGAAACTACAGCATACTCTGGCTGGTTTTATTCACTTTGACCACAAGCCAAGACACTGCCTAGGCTTCTTGCCCCCTTGGGGCCCACAGTGATATTACTTGCAAAGGATAATGGGGGAAACATCCGATATCATTGAAAAGTTCCAGGGAATTGGGTGATTTTTAGACAGGCCTGGGACATCTACCCGAACCTGAAACACAGTTCCAAGATAGAGCCTTTTCTTTCTTTTTTTTTTTTTTAATTTAATTTTTTTTTACAAAACACATTATTTATCAGTATTTGTATATACATATATACTTATACATGTATATATATGAACAATAATTAAATTATAAGATGTATTTTAAAAGTATGGGTGTTTGGGGAGAGTGGGGGGAGGAGGAAGAGAAAAGGGAAATTTATGTAAATACAGTGCTCATATATAAAATTCTCAAAAAAGGAATCCAGTTTTTTAAAAATGTTCAACAGATTAACTAGCATTCTACAATATGAAAATAAATATGACCTATAATTATGTTGAAGGACATTTTAACCCATTACAAACTTTAAAGTTTAAAATGAAATCTATAAAAATTATTTGACCCATCATGCTAACAGAAACCACAATAACATTTTAGAATTCAAAGTATTTCTGAGAACAAGAAAATGAATTTTCAGGAACTAAGTTGGCAGATCCAGAAGGACACTGAGTTTTATATCGTTTCTTTCTTTTTTTTTATTATCAAATCATAATTTTTACTTTTTAACACAGGGGTTATAAACATGAAAATGCAGGATGTGAGGAAGTATATGACACAGGAGCATAAGTATTCAGGGGGAATACAGATATCTTTCAGAACAGGGTATCAGCTGGATGAAGGTTCAGGGGTCAGGTCACTATGACTCTGCCTATGATTCACTTGTCCTTATCTAATTTATTACTATCCACCAAGGCTGCCTATTTATAAGGTTTATGACTACTTAGGCTGGTATATTTCCACAAAAGCTGCCTGTTTACAATAGTTTATAGCCATCTTTTTCAGTGTTTTGTGGGAAGCAGCTCCGCTCTGTCCATTACAAGATGGTGCTTGGCATAAAGCCAGTGAGTGTGACTAGGCATTCCTTGAGAGAAAAACAACTCCATACATGGCAAGCCCATGCTGAGAGGTGTAGTTATCTGATCACCTTACCTCATGTCATTGAGAGTGGCCAATTAGTGGTGACATCGTGGCAGTTGCTGATTGGGACAAGGAAAAGTTTTATGGGGCTGCACGGGGTGAAAGAAAGAAGCTTGTTGTACAAGGGGGTGAATAAACCACTTGAAGAAGAACACGATTTGCCTTTGCCTTATTCTGCTGATTGGATGTGAGCAGAGACAAGTGGTGGCCCATACGGGGAATTTCTTTCTTATCACTCTGATGAACAGGAATGGGCAGGACAAGTTGGGCACAAGAAGCCAGATGCAGCCTGGCTGCAGACACCTGTGTAAATAGGTCCTATGACTCTGTTATACCTAAGATGTCCTCCTGTACTACACTCAGGATCTGGGAGGATGTGCTTCCCAAGTCAGGCTAGCCAAACCTTGTGTCACTGTTCTCTGCTCAGCTGTATGCTGCTTGCTCACAGACATCTTTTGGGCTTAGAAGCCCTCAGGCTCCCCTAGTCCTGCCTGTGCAGCTAGAATAAAGTGGTTCCTGAGCAGGACTGCCATCATGTTCAGAGAGTCACAGGGATGTACAGGAGGAATCCTCAAAACAAATACACTTTAAAGCAATAAAGAATCGAGAATAACAACTGCCAGGCTGCATTGGTGCTGTCCCTCTGCCCTTCCTTAGGAAAAAATGCAACCAGATGACACCAGTTTCTAACAACATGGCTAAGTTCTTGGGTTTCTGCTCTCCAGTGATGTGTGTCCATGCAGGACACTGAAAATGTCTAAGCTATGATTTGTTTGTTGTGTGATGTGTACATGTTTGTATTTGTGTGTGTGTTGTGTGTGGGAAGTGCACATGCTCACACGTGAACATGCTCCTGCACTCCTTCACCTCTGTTTCTGCATGCTATGTCCTGCCTATAATGTTCAGGAATATGGTTGTGGTTGCATAAGTGTTGGGAAGAGGAGGTTGTGCATGATAGTGTTTGAAGGGTCACCTATCACAGGCACTCCTCAGTTGCAGAGCCCCTGCCAGTCACTGAAGGATCCAGCCAGAGGGTAGCAAGCACTAAGAGTCATGAACAGGTACTTGCAAAGTATCCTGTGGGAGCCCCTCCTAAACCTCTTGTCAATCTGAACCCAAGAGGTAGATACTCAGGAACAAAAGTTCCTCCCAATCAATGCTCAGCAAAAGCACTGGGACTGGGCCAGACCCAGAGATAGACCCAGCATCTGGCTGCCTGACCTTGCCCAAACGGGGGTTCCCTAAAGCTGACAGCCAGTTCTCTTCTTGGGGATGCAGACTCCTTGGGTCCCTAGGCACAGTCTCTCAACATATCATATCAAGGCACTCAACCAAGAAGGCCATCTAAGGATGATCCCTTGCTGGTAGGACACTCAGTTGGTGGAGTCAAAGAGCTCAGAGAACAGGGTAATGTGCACAGAGGTACCACATGGTGGGGCTAAGAAACCAACTTTCTCCAATGGTACTAGTCCCAACACTGGCTTCCCACATAGCAGCAGGAGGCACTGCACTGGACCCAAGGCAATGGGTAGGCTACTCTGTGTGTCTGAAACATCTTCATTTTCTCTGACCTGAGCCCTGAATAAAGTGGAAGATGAAAAGAAGTGCCTCCCAAAGACCATGATCTACTTATCTGGGCATACAGGTTGTTATCTCAGGTAACCCTTCATATGAGTTCAGGTGGATGCTGCCCCAAAATGTTATCTAGTCATCTGTCCACCTCAGAGGCATAGAGGGGCTGGCTGACCATTTCCACAATCTTGCGTTCAGGTCACCAGCACCCTGAGCAAAGGACAAGGACATATCTAAAGAAGAAATGAACGTTCCATCCCAACCTGCCTCCTTGACAATCAGTCTCTGGCCTTAGGCCTCAAGTCTAAGCACCTACTAAGTAAGCATCTCCAGGCAACTGACCAGGAATCCAGGAAAATATTATGAGCTAATTCCAGCTCTCTCACAATCTCTCTCCTCTCTCTAACCCTCCATTTTACCTCCACCATATCCCAGCTTTTCACCAATTAACAATGCAGCACTATGGGGAAAATTTGTTCTCCTTCTTCTTCCAAAGACCCCAAGTCACTCTCACCATGGATCTTTCTATCTGTGTTCTAGTATACACTCAACTATCTACCTGAGCAGGGGTTAGGCACACATGCAACTCAGAGCTCTCTGAAGGGATTCAAGTGGACTCAACATTACAGGCACCTAGACACAAAGCACAATGAGCATATATTACTTGTCCCATCAGGATTCCTGTAGCACATTCACTTCCCTCACCAACTTCTCCTGCACCAATTCAAACCAAGGTCCTCTGAAGGTGCCCATTGGAAATTTTCAATGTGCCTTCAAACATTCTCTCCAAGTGCTTACAAGCACAGCAGGATAACAACTGCCTGGCTATCCTCCTATCTATGCATCTGTCTATCTATCTATCTATCTATCTATCTATCCAATTATCTATTTCCTACCTACCTATCTACTTACACACATCCTCACTATCTATCTATCTATCTATCTATCTATCTATCTATCTATCTATCTACCAAACTATCCATCTATCGTATCTGTCTCTGTCTCTCTCTGTCTGTCTCTCTGTCTATTTCTCTGCCTCTGTCTCTGTCTGTCTTTCTCTTTCTCTTTCCTACCTGCCTACATAGCTACATATCTACCTACCTACCTACTTATAAACCTTCTACTATCTTCTTTTGGCTCAATAATATATACATTTCCAGGTACATTTTCTAGGGTAGAAAGTCCTCTTTGTATACCAGACTGTATATATCATGGTCATTTGAGAAATGCTTTTCAGTATCCACCAGCAAGCCTATTTTTATAAGCACTGAGAGTTTCCAGAGGTCCACTCACTTACTGTCCTTAAGTCACAGCTGGTAGATGAAGACCCCTCTAAGACCCTTCATGAAAGAAGCCTGACATTGCTTTTCACTTCTCCCTCTCTACCAAGCTTCCTGTAGGCATCTGTTCTGATATTACAAACAGAGCTTTTTCTATTCAGGCAGGCCTGATCTGAGTTCTCACTGGTGGAAAGCCAGCAAACTGAAGTAGAGGATGGTCATGTTTCCATATTATTTATTGCTAAGCAATTGTCTCATCCATCCATCAAGACAGAGAGGTTCCATCTGGAACAACTCCTCCTGCTGTCATCCTCAAGCTATTTTACACTGTACCTTTACAAACTGTACCTTCTTCATTGGCCACTAAGTGCCTAGATTCCTGACTAGAGAATACTCAGTGAATAGATACATAGAAACACACATACACACAAACACACACACAAAGAGAGAAAAAGAGAGAGATAGAGAGAGAGAAACAGTGAGACAGACAGAGAGACAGAGACAAAGACAGAAATAGAAAGACTAACAGACAGAAAGACACAAACACAGAGATAGAGAAAAAGACAGAAAGAAAGTCTGAACTCTCAGTATTCTGCAAACTGGGACTATCCATTTGTTAATTTCATAACCATGTTTATTCTTCCAGAAATCCTGGACATGGCAGAGAAAGCCAGGTGTCCTTTGTGCCTTCATCCTGGCTCATCTCCCTTGATGTTAGTGAAGGTAAGCTAATCAGGAGAAGCCCCGAATTTGCTGCATGTTTGTGTGTCAGGCATCAGAGCCAGGAGGCTTTCAAGGAACCTGGCCTAGATTCTTCCCTGGCAGCCTGGCCTGTTTGGAACCCTTGGGATTACAGCATACTCTGGCTGTTTCAACTCAGTTTGATCCCTTACCAAGACACTGCCTAGGATCCTTGCCTCCATGTCACACATCATGCACTTGCTTGCATAGGATGATGGGGGAGCCTTCCTGACTATTGAAATGTTCTGGGTACTTAGGTGATTTTCTGACAGGCCTGGGACACCTACCCCTACCTTAAACACAGTTCTAAAATAGAGCCTTTTATTATAAAATTAAGCCAGAGATACCAAACCTATCCCTAGGAAAATGTGGAGGTAGGTCTGAAGATGGAAGGGAGAACACTAACTGCTTAAGGATATCTGACCACCAAACCTACCGAGCCCTAAGATTTTTAAACAACTCAGAGAAGCAGATAGCCTGTCCCAACACACTGACTCTCTGTGGGTTATTAACAAGGGAACATTGGAATAGGGAGGGCATCCTGTAAGGCAGCCTCTGGGCAGGCTCAAACAAAAGCAAGAAGGACCAGTATCACTCTGGTGAACAGGGATTTGCAAGAACAGTCTCCCACAAGAACCCAAATGCAGTCTGTTTGCAGATGCCTATGTAGAAAGGTCCCGTGACTCTGTAAAACCTAAGATGTCTCCCTGCACTGCACTCAGCATCCCAGAGGTGCTGTTTCTCCAGTTAGGCTAGCCAAACCCTGTGTTGCCAGCATTGTCCTCTGGTCAACTGAATCATACGTGCTCACAGAACTCTCCTGTGCCAAAAAGCCCTCAGGAGCCCATGTTTCCACCTTAGGAGCCAGAATGGAGTGACTCACAAGCAAGTTTGCTTTCATGTTCTGAGAGGTGCAGGGGTGTGCATGTGGAATCCTCAAAACTATTCAGGTTGATGGCAGTAGATTATGAAGAATGCCAACTGCCAGGCTGCACGGGCAATGTCCTTCTGCCATTCTTGAGGCAAAAACATGACAACCAACTGCCAACAACATGGCCAAGCACTGGGGCTTCCACTTGCCACAGAAAAGTGTCCATGGAGGACACTGGAAATTCCTAAGCTATGATTTTCTTTGTTGTTGTATGTGAGTGCTCTCATGGGATCATGCTCCTGTATTTAGGTGTGTGCATGCTCTTTCGTGCCTGTAAGGTTCAGGAACATGGATGGGGGTGTCTAAGTGTCAGAGAGCAGGATGTTGTACATGGTGGAGATGAAAGGGTAACCCATCACAGGCACTCCCGAACTGCAGAGCACCTGCCAGCCAATGAAGGATCCAGCAGAAGAGTGGCAAGCACTAAGAGGCATGAGCACACAATTGCAAAGGATCTTGTGGGCACCCTACCTAAACTCCCTGCCAATCTGGAGACAAAGGGCAGAGCCTCGGAAGCAAATGCCTGGAGTTGAGGACTAGGAACTGACCAAGCCCCCTCAATGCCCAGCCAGGACACTGGGACTGGGTCTGGCCTAGAGATTGATTTAGCATCTGGTTGCCTGGCCCCACCCACACAGGGGTCCCTGAAAATTGACATCCAGTTCTCTTCTTGGGGATGCAGACTTCACGGTCCCTGGGCATACTCTCTCAAGTTGCAAGGTCAAGGTACCCAGCCAAGAAGGCCCTCCCACTTTGATCCTCATCTGGTAAGGCACCCAGGTGGAGTTTGAGAGATCATAATACAGGGGTAGTTAAACAGAGGCCACATGGGTTGGTGTTGGGCAACCAAACTTCTAAATGAATACTAGTCCCAACACTTTCTTCACAGCTAAAAGAAGGAGGCTATCCACTGGACCCAGGGCAATGGGTGGGGTGCTGTGTGTGTCCCTGAGGCCTACTGTTAACCTGGCCTGAGCCCAGAGTGGATGGCAGATGAAAAGATGTGTCCCTCAATAACCTTGGTCTACTTACCGGGGCACAAAGGTTGGCATTTCCAGGACCCCTCAATATGAGTTCTGCCAAATGCATCTTGACAAAGTCATCCAGTTATCTGTGCACCTCAGAGGCCCAGAGGCACTTGCATCCCACTTTTACAATCTTTCCTGTGGACCACCTGACACTCTGAGCTGAAGACAAGGACATATCCAAAGAAGAAATGAATATTCCATCCCAAACTGCCTTTTTGACAACCAGGCCCTGGCCTCGGGCTCCCAATTTTAAGCAACTACTAAGCAAGCATCTCCAGGCAACTGACCAGGAAACTAGGCAACCATTATGAGCTAATACCAGCTACCTCACAATCTCTCTCCTCACTCTAACCCTCTAACCCACCTCTACCACTCCCTAGCCCGTCACCAACCGTAAAGCAACACTCAAGGACCTCTTTCCTCTCCTTCCTTCTTCCAAAGTCCCCAAGTCACTCTCACAATGAATCCTTCTTTCTGTATCCTAGCACACACCCACCAACCTACCTGTGCAGAGTCTAGGAACACATGAATCTCAGAGCTCTCTGAAGGGATTCAAGTGGACCCAAGATGAAATGCACCTAGACACAAAGTACCATGAACATTTCCACTTGCTTCACCAGGAACCCTGCAGCAATCCCCTACCCTCACTAAATTCTCCTAGACCAATTCACACCTAGGTTCTCTGAGGGTGCCCATTAGAAATTTTCAAGGGGCCCTAAAGCATTCTCTCCAAGTAATCACTAAAACAGGATGGTAACAACTGCCTGGCAATTCACCAACTTATGGTTTTTTTTTTCAAAACACTTTATCAATATTTGTATAAACATATATACTTATACATGTATCCATACATAAACAATAATTAAACAAGGTGTATTCAAAAAGTATGGGGGGTTGGGAAAAGTGGGAGGAAGGAGAGCAAGGGGAAAACTATGTAAATACAGTGTTCATATATGAAATTCTCAAAAAGGAATGTAGTTTTTAAAAAAGTTCAACAGATTAACTAACATTTTACAATATGAAAATAAATATGACCTATAATTATGTTAAAAGACATTTAACTCACTACAAACTTTGATGTTTAAAATGAGATCAATAAAGATTATTTTACCCAGCATACTATCAAAAAACACAATAACGTTATATAATTCAAATTATTTCTGAGAACAAGAAAATAGATTGTCAGGAGCTAAGTCAGCAGAACCAGGGGAACACTGTGTGTGTGTGTGTGTGTGTGTGTGTGTGTGTGTGTGTGTGTGTGTGTGTGTGTGTTTTATCAAACCATAATTTTTACTTTTTAACATGGGGGTTATAAACACAAAAATAAAAGATGTGGGGAAGGGGGTGACACAGGAGCATAGGTGTTCAGGGGGAGTACAGATATCTTTCAGAACAGAGTATCAGCTGGGTGAAGGTTCAGGGGTCAAGTCACTATGACTCTGCCTAAGATTCACTTGTCCTTATCTAATTTGGTACTATCTGCCAAAGGCTGTCTATTTACCAGGTCTATGACTACTCAGGCTGGTAGATTTCAACAAAAGCTGCCTGTTTGTAATATTTTATAGCCATCTGTTTCAGTTTTTTTTTCCATAGAGACCCAAGACTTTGTGTTAGCAGGCATGTAAGTCAGGCTTATTGCTGATTTTAGGCTTATGGCTGATTTTAAGCCTTCAGTATATAGGCAGGGCTGCCCCTGACATCTCCTCCCTTCTCCAAGTATAAGAGGGCTATGGCAATTCTAATCTTGCCAAGGCAGGGATAGAGGCCTGACCTCCAGTAATTAAAGGGGATCTTGTAATGGCTCCAGTCCTCCTGTCGTTGTCCAGTGAGGCATGAGGGCCATATCCATCCCGATGTATTTTTTCTGGAGAGGGGATACTTTTGACATTAACCCCTATGCAGTCAGGCTTGTCCTTCAGGAAACCCAGAAACCTATTTTTAACGTTTTAAAAAATATTCCCTTGCAGTGCTTAGCCTCGCAGCTTATGCAAGAATTCAGATCACCAGACAGAGGGGGTTCTGGGTGGCGCCTCTCTGCTTGGTCTAGGGGTGGAAGTCCCCTCTTTTAGGTTTGGTGGAGATGGGATTTGGGAATACCCTGGATAGAGTAACAACCTCATTTTGAGTCTCATGGTCCCCCATAGCTAATTTATGACAATGTATCTGAATGCTATCTATCTATCTATCTATCTATCTATCTATCTATCTATCTATCTATCATTTTTCTTCCTATCTAATACATATGGTCCTACCTCCCTCCCTACCTATGTACCTCCTACTATCTTCTTATGGCTGGCTAATATATACACGCACATATACATTTTTTAGTACAGAAGTACGTCTCTGTTTACCAGATGATGTATGCCATGGTTATTTGTGAAATGCTTTTTACTCTCTAGCAGCAAGCCTTTCTTTAATGAGCACTGAGAGTCTCCAGAGTCCAACCCTGCACTATAGAGAGCTTAATTCACAGCTTGTGGAAAGAAGAACCCTCTAACAACCACCATGAAAGAAGCCTGACATTTCTTTCCACTTCTCCCTCTTTACCAAGCTTCCTGAAGGCATCTGGTCTGATAAAACAAAAAAAGCTCTTAATATTTAGGCAGGGATGCTCTGAGTTCTCAGAGGGGCAATGCCTGTAACCCCAAAGAAGGATCCTGCCAATCCCCCATAGTTTTCAGTGCAAAGAAATTGTCTCATCCATCCACCAAGACAAAGATGTACCATCAGGAACAACTACCCTTCTGCCCACCTTGGGCCTTTCTACATCTTGTGCCCACCTGAGCTGTGGCCAGGGCATACATACTACTATAAGGGTTCCCCTACATCAATCCTCCCTGCCCCAAACAATAATGAGATCAACACCATAAGTAATTATACACCTACCCCCACCTGAAGCACAGCTCTATGATAGAGTCTGTACAAAAAACAAAAGCAAAAACAAAATAAGGCAAAACAAAAACCAGAAAGCCAGAGATAACAACACAACACAAAACCTAGGAGTGGGCAGAGGTGGGGCTAAGATTGGCAGAGAGAACATTAACTGCTTAAAGATATCTACCACAAAAGCTACTTAGCCCTTAGATGTTTAGACAGGTGAGAGAAGCAGGAGAGCCTATCTCCATTCCCTGAATATGTAGGTTAATAACAAGGTGACATGGGGGTTGGGAGGACATCCTGTAAGGCAACTGTTGGGCAGCATCAAACAAAAGCAAGTGGGACCTGGATCACTCTGATGAAAAGGAATGAGCAGGACAAGTTGCCCACAAAAAGCCAGATGCAACCTGGCTGCGATTGCCAGTGTAGAGTGGTCCTGTGACTCTGTAAAACCTAAGATGTACACCTGCACTGAGCTCATCACCTCAGATGATGTGCTTCCTAAGGCAGGCTAGCCAAACCCTGTGTCTTCTGCCCTGTTGGGTGCTCAGCTGGATCCTGCTCAGTCACAGGGATCTCATGGGCCAAGAAGCCCTCAGGAGCTCCTAGTTCACCTAGTTCACCTGTGCAGGCCTGTGCAGGTAGAAACCACAAAATATTATGACTTGATGGCTGTAGAGCATGGAGAATGCCAACTTCCAGGCTGCATGGGAGCTCTCCTTCTGCCCTTCCTGAGGCAAAGGATGCCAGCCAGTTGCCAAAAACATGGCCAAGCACTGGGGCTTCCACTGGCCAGTGGTGGGTGTTCATATAGGACAATGGGTATGCCTAAGCTATGATTTTGTATGTTGTTGCATGTTGTTTGTGTGTGTGTGTATGTGTGTCAGCATGTATGTGTGTGTGCTCATAAGTAAGTATGCTCCTGCAACTCTGTGTGTGCATGTGTTTTCGCCTCCCAATAAAGTATAGGAATGTGGATGTGGGTGCATAAGTGTCTGAGAGCAGGTTGTGCATACTGAAGATTGAAGGGTCACCCATCAGAGGTACTACTTAACATCAGGGCACCTGCCAGCCACTGAAGAATCTGGCAGGGCAGCTAAACACTAAAAGTTATAAGCAGGTACTTACAAAAGATGCTCTGGGAGCTCTATCTAAACCCACCTGCCATTCTGGACCCCAGGGGCAGAGCCTCAGAAACAAACTCCTGGTCTTGAGTATCAAGAGCTGACCTTGCCCACTCAGTACCCAGCCAGGCCATTGGGACAGGGGCAGGCCCTGAGATTGATCCAGGACCTGCCTGCCTGACCCTGCCCAGACAGGTGCCCCCTAAACCCCACAGCCAGTTCTCTTCTTGGGCATGCAGACTTTGTGGTGCCTGGGGACAGTCTCTCAAGTTGCCAGATCAAGACACCCAGCCAATAAAACCCTCCCAGGATGGCCCTTGGCTGTTAGAGCACCTAGGTGGGTGTGTCAGAAGAGCTCGGGACACAGGAGAAGGTGAATAGAGGCCTCATGTGGTGGGGGTGGGAAACCAACCCCCTCCATGAGACACTAGGCTCAACACTAGCTTCTCACCAGGAAGTAGAATACTCATCAGTGGAACCAGGGCCATGAGTAGGGTGCCCTGTGTATCCATAAGGATCCCTGCTTTGCTGGCCTGGGCCCAGAGTGCACTGAGAGGTTAAAACAAGCCACACAACCGCTGAACAACTTGGTCTACTTACTCAGGCACACAAGTTGGTATTTCAGGTACCCTTCAATATGAGTCCTGGTGGATGCTGCCTCACAAAGTTATCCAGTCATCTGTCCACCTCAGAGGCCCAGAGAGGCTGGCCACACACTTCCACAATCTCAACTGCAGGACACCTAGCAAGCTGAGCTGTGGACAAGGACATATCAAAAGAAGAAATGAATATTTCATCCCAACCTGCCCCCTTGACAAGGCCCTGACCTCAAGCTTCCAATTCTAAGCACCTACCAAGTAAGCATCTCTAGGCAACTGACCAGAAAACCACGAAAACATTATGAGCTAATTCCAGCTTCCTCACAATCTCTCTCCTCTCTCCTCTCTCTAACCCTCCACCCCACCTCCACCTCACCCCAGCCAACTACCATGCAGCAATGAGGATATACTTTGCTATTCTTCCTTCCTCTGAACTCCCAGTTTTCTGGGATCTGAGACTGTCCATCTTTTAATTCCATAACCATGTCTATTCTTCCATAAATTGCTGGATATGGCAGAGAAGGCCAGGTGGCTTTTCAGCATCCATCCTGTCTCACCTCTCTGGATGTTAGGAAAGGTAAGCTAGTGAAGAGAAGCCCAGACTCTGCTGCTTGTTTCTGTGTCAGGCATCAGAGCCAAGAGGCTTTTAAGGGACCTGACCATTATGATTCATTAAGGACCACAGCACCCTCTGGCTGTTTTAATCACTTTGACCTTAAGCCAAGACAATGCCTAGGCTAATCTTGCCCTTGGGTCACAGCATGAGGTGGCTTGCATAGGATTATGGGGGAGCTACCATACCACTGAAGGGTTCTGGAGACTTGGGTGTTTTCTGCCAGGCCTGGGAACCTTTCCCCCACCTGGAAAAGAGCCTTTTCTTAAAACATAGGAATGCCAGAGATAACAACCATAGACCTAGGAAGGGGTCCAGATATGGCTGGGGATGGCAGGGAGAACATTAACTGCTTAAGAATATCTGGCCACAAAAGCTACCAAACACTAAGATATAGAGAGAGCTCAGAGAAACACGGAAGCCTGTCACAACACCCTGATTCTTTGTGGGTTACTAATAAGGAGTCCTTGGGGTAGGAAAGACATCCTGTAAGGCAGCTTCTGGGCAGCCTCTAACAAAAGCAAGGGGAAAACAGATTACTCTGATGAACAGGCATGAGAATGACAAGTCACCCACAAGAACCCAGATGCATCCCTGGTTGCAGATGCCTATGTAGAGGGGTCCTGTAACACTGTAAAACCTATGATGTCCTCCTGCTCTGCACTCAGAACCTGGCAGGATGTGCTTGCTCAGTCAGACTAGCCAAACCCTGTGTCACAGGCCCTGTGTTCTGTTCAGCTGGATCCTGCTCACTCACAGGCCTCTATTGGGCCTAGAAGGCCTCAGGGGCCCCTCTTCTTCTCTGTGCAACCAGAATTGAGTGGCTCCCACCCAAACAGGTCTGCAGCCATGTTCAGAGAGGCACAGGGATGTGCAGGCAGAAACCTCAGAACATTTTGACTTTATGGCAGTAGAGCATGGAGAATGCCAAATGCCAGGCCGCATGGGAGCTCTCCTTCTGCCCTTACTGAGGCAAAGGATGACAGCCAGTTGCCAAAAACATGGCCAAGCACTGGGGCTTCAAATGGCCAGTTGTGGGTGTTCATGTAGGACACTGGGTATGCCTAAGCTATGATTTTGTATGTTTTTGCATGGAGTTTGTGTGTGTGTCTGTGTGTCTGTGTGTGTGTATGTGTGTCAGCATGCATGTGGGTGTGGTCACAAGGAAGTATGCTCCTGCACCTTTGTGTGTGCATGTGTTTGGCCTGCCAATAAAGTATAGGGATGCGGGTGTGGGTGCATAAATGTCTGAGAGCAGGAGGTTGTGCATACTGAAGATTGAATGGTCACCCATCAGAGGTACTACTTAACATCAGGGCACCTGCCAGCCACTGAAGAATCTGGCAGGGCAGCTAAACACTAAAAGTTATAAGCATGTACTTACAAAAGATCCTCTGGGAGCTCTATCTAAACCCCCTGCCAATCTGGAGTCCAGGGGCAGAGCCTCAGAAACAAACTCTTGGTCTTGAGTACCAAGATCTGACCTTGCCCATTCAGTGCCCAGCCAATCCATTGGGACTGGGGAAAGCCCAGAGATTGATCCAGTTCCTACCTGCCTGACCCTGCCCACACAGGTGCCCCCTAAAGCCTACAGCCAGTTCTCTTCTTGGGGATGCAGACTTTGCCATACCTGGGGACACACTCTCAAGTTGCCAGGTCAATTCAGCCAGCCAATAAAACCCTCCCAGGATGGACCTTGGCTGGTAGGGCACCCAGGTGGTGGTGTCAGAAAGCTTGGGATACAGGGGAAGGTGAATAGAGGCCACACGGGTGGGGGTGGGAAACCAACTCCCTTCATTAGACACTAGGCTTAATACTAGCTTCTCACCAGGCAGTAGAAGACATAGCAGTGGACCCAGGTCAATGAGTGGGTTGCCTTGTGTATCCATAAGGCTTCCTGTTTTGCTGCCCTGGGCCGGGAGTGCATTGAGAGTTTAAAAAATGTCTCCCAACCCCTGAAAACCTTGGTCTTCTTACCTGGGCACACAGGTTGGTATCTCAGGTACCCCTCAATATGAATACTGGTGGATGCTGCCCCACAAAGTTATCCAGTCATCCTTCCAATTCAGAGGCCCAGAGATGCTGGCCACCCACTTCCACAATCTCAACTGCATGACACCTAGCAAGCTGAGATGTGGACAAGGACATATCAAAAGAAAAATGAATATTTCATTCCAACCTACTGCCTTGACAAGGCCCTGACCTCGAGCTTCCAATTCTAAGCACCTACCAAGGAAGCATCTCCAGGCACCTGACCAGAAAACTAGGCAACCATTATGAGCTAATGCCAGCTTCCTCACAATCTCTCTCCTCTCTTTCTCTCTCCACCCCACCTCCACCACACCTTTGCCCTTCACCAACTGCCATGCAGCACTTAGGATATACTTTGCTATTCTTGCTTCCTCTGAACTCCCAGTTTTCTGGGATCTGAGACTGTCCATCTTTTAATTCCATAACCATGTCTATTCTTCCATAAATTGCTGGATATGGCAGAGAAGGCCAGGTGGCTTTTAAGCATTCATCCTGTCTTACCTCTCTGAATGTTAGGAAAAGTAAGCTAATGAAGAGAAGCCCAGACTCTGCTGCTAGTTTCGTTGTCAGGCATCAGAGCCAAGAGGCTTTTAAGTGAATGGCCATTATGATTCCTTGGCAGCAGGGGCTGTTATGGACACACTAGGGACGATAGCATACTCTGGCTGTTTTAATCACTTTGAACCCAAGACAAGACATTGCCTACGCTCCTCTTGTTCTTGGGTCACAGCATGAGGGTGCTTGCATAGGATTATGGGGGAGCTCTTATATCATTAAAGGGTTCTGGAGATTTGGGTGAGATTTTCTGTAAGATCTGGGAACCTTACCCCACCTGAAGCACTGCTTCAGGAAAGAGCCTTTTCTTAAAAATTAGGAATGCCAGAGATAACAACCGTAGACCTAAGAAGAGGTAGAGATGGGGCTGGGGATGGCAGGGAGAACATTAACTGCTTAGAATATCTGGCCACAAAAGCTACCAAGCACTAAGATGTAAAGACAGCACAGAGAAACAGGGTAGCCTGTCACAACACCCTGACTCTTTGTGGGTTACTAACAAGGAGTCTTGTGGTAGGAAATATATCCTGTAAGGCAGCTGCTGGGTAGCCTCAAACAAAAGCAAGGGGGACACAGATTACTCTGATGAAATGGGATGAGAATGACAAGTCACACACGGGAACCCAGATGCATCCCTGTGTGCAGATGCCTGTGTAGAGGGGTCCTGTAACTCTGTAAAACCTGTGATGTCCTCCTGCACTGCACTCAGGACCTGGCAGGATTGCTTCCTCAGTAAGACTGGCCAAACCCTGTGTTGCAGGCTCTATGTACTGTTTGCTGGATCCTGCTCACTCACAGGCCTCTAGTGGGCCTAGAAGGCCTCAGGAGCCCCTAGTCCCCCCTGTGCAACCAGAGTAAAGTGGCTCCCACCCAAGCAGGTCTGCAGCCATGTTCAGACAGGCACAGGCATGTGCAGGCAGAAACCTCAAAACATTTTGACTTGATGTCAGTGGAGAATGGAGAATGCCAACTGCCAGGCTGCATGGGAGCTCTCCTTCTGCCCTTCCTGAGGCAAAGGATGCTAGACAGCTGCCAAAAACATGGCCAAGCACTGGGGCTTCTACTGGCCATATGTGGGTGTTCATGCAGGACACTGGTTATGACTAAGCTATGATTTTCTATGTTGTCGCATGGTGTTTGTGTGTGTGTGTGTGTGTGTGTGTGTGTGTGTGTGTGTACATGGGTCAGCATGCATGTCTGTGTGCTCACAAGCAAGTATGCTCCTGTACCTCTGTGTGTGAGTGTGTGTGTTCTCGCTTGCATATAACGTTCAGGAATGTGGATGTCGGTGCATAAGTGTCTGAAAGCAGGAAGTTGTGCATACTGAAGATTGAAGGGTCACCAATCAGAAGTATTACTTAACATCAGGGCACCTGCCAGCCACTGAAGAATCTGGCAGGTCAGCAAACACTAAAAGTTATAAGCAGGTACTTACAAAAGATCCTCTGGAAGCTCTATCTAAATCCCCCTGCCAATCTGGACCCCAGGGTCAGAGCCTCAGAAACAATCTCTTGGTGTTGAGGAACAAGAGCTGACCTCGCATACTCAGTGTCTAGCCAGGCCACTGGAACTGGGGCAAGTCCAGAGATTGATCCAACACCTGCCTGCCTGACCCTGCCCACACATGTGCCACCTAAAACCTACAGCCAGTTCTCTTCTTGGAGATGCAGACTTTGCAGTCCCTGGGGACATTCTCTCAAGTTGCCAGGTCAAGACAGCCAGACATTAAAACCATCCCAGGTTGGCCCTTGGCTGGTAGGGCACCCAGGTTGTGGTGTCAGATAGCTCGGGACACAGGGGAAGGTGAATAGAGGCCTCATGTGGTGGGGGTAGGAAAACAACTCCCTCCATGAGACACTAGGCTCAACACTAGCTTCTCACCAGGCAGTAGAAGTCTCAGCAGAATACCCTAGGCACTTAGTACTAGGCACTTAGTGGGGTGTCCTGTGTATACATAAGGCTTTGTGTTTTGCTGGCCTGGGTCCAGAGTGCGCCGAGAGGTCAAAAAAGCCCCCAACCCCTGAAAAGCTTGGTCTACTTACTCGGGCACACAGCTTGGTATCTCAGTTACACCTCAATATTAATACAGGTGGATGCTGCCCCACAAAGTTATTCAGTCATCCATCCACCTCAGAGGCCCAGAGAGGCTGGTCACCCACTTCCACAATCTCAACTTCAGGACTCCTAGCAAGCTGAGTTGTGGACAAGGACATATCAAAAGAAGAAATGAGTATTTCATCCCAACCTGCCTCCTTGACAAGGCCCTGACCTCGAGCTTCCAATTCTAAGCACCTACCAAGTAAGCATCTCCAGGCAACTGACCAGTAACCAGGCAACCATTATGAGCTAATCCCAGCTTCCTCACAATCTCTCTCCTCTCTCTAAACCTCCACCCCACCTCCACCACACCCCAGCCTTTCACCAACTACCATGCAGCACTTAGGATATACTTTGCTATTTTTCCTTCCTCTGAACTCCCAGTTTTCTGGGATCTGAAACTGTCCATCTTTTAATTCCATAACCATGTCTATTCTTCCAGAAATTCCTGGATAGGGCAGAGAAGGCCAGTTGGCTTTTCAGCATTCGTCCTGTCCCAGCTCTCTGGATGTTAGGAAAGGTAAGCTAGTGAAGAGAAGCCCAGACTCTGCTGCTTGTTTCTGTGTCAGGCATCAGAGCCAAGAGGTTTTTAAGGGATCTGGCCATTATGATTCCCTGGCAGCATGGGATGTTATGGACACACTAGGGACTACAGCATACTCTGGCTGTTTTAATCACTTTGACCCCAAGCCAAGACAATGCCTAGGCGCCTCTTGCCCATGGATCACAGCATGAGGTTGCTTGCATAGGATTATGGGGGAGCTCCCATACCATTGATGGGTTCTGGAGACTTGGGTGAGATTTTATGTCAGGCCTGGGAACCTTAATTCCACCTGAAGCACTGCTCCAGGAAAAAGCCTTTTCCTAAGTACCCATGTTGATCAATGTACATGGCTCACCAGTGAGCTTGCCAGGCCACATAGTTCTCCATTAGGTTTCTTCAGGAGATAGGCCAAAGGTGATGGCGAGGAGATGGGGAAGACATAAAAGTCAGAGGCCTCTGAATATTTCTAGGAAATATACTATATACAAAAATATACCATATATGTTAAATATACCATATACATTATATATACAATATAAATTAAATACACTGTATATATTAAATACACCATATACATTAAATATATCATATATATAAAATACACTCTACAAATTAAATACACCATATACATTAAATACACTGGATATATTAAGTATACTGTAAAAGTTAAATATGCTGTACACATTAAATGTACTGTATACATTAAATATACTGTATACATAAAATACATTGTATAAAATAAATATACATTATTAATTAAATATTTGAGGGGAAACAAGGTGATAGCATGCGGGTAGAGAAGAAGTCTGATCCTATGTAGGTGCTGGTTTGATTTTCTTTGTTTTGGGGCTGAGCGGGTTAGCTCAGGTTAGCCTACAATTTATAGAGGTTTCCTGGGGGAGGGAGAGTGACAGGAAATGGAAATCAGGAACAGCTGAGAAAATGGTCACTTATAACAATGTATATAATATATAATACATAATACATATTACATAATACAATATGTAATATGTAATGTATGGGTAATACTATTATCACATTATATACTATATTATTATACTATTACTATATATTATTAATATTTTTACTATGATATTATATACATTTAATGTATATTTTACTATTATATTATATATATTTTAAAATATAGTATTCTGTTATATATTTTATATAGTACATATAATTAATATATATTATACTATTATATTATGTATATGTAATAAATTTAATGTATTTATATATTGTATATATTATATTTTGTATTGTATACATGAATTTATTCATTGTACTATCATATTACATATACATTTAATATATATTTTACAATTAAACTGTATGTATATTTAATATATTTAAAATATATTATATTATATTATACATTCATTATAATATGTATAATAATATATATTACATAATAAACTTAATATGTATGGATTAAAAATAAATATATATAAGTATATAACAATAATGTATTATTGTTATTATTATTGTTGTTGATGTTATTATTATTATGGTTTTCTATATGTACATATCACATGCTGGTCCATGCCATGCCCCTCTCTTGTTCACACTACCACAGAAAGCCCCATGATGCATAGCCTGGGGTAGCCTGTGGCTGAGCAGACTGCAGCAGGAGAACAATGTATACCCTGTGAACACATTATGTGTTAGCTGTAGTCTGTGAAGCAGCTGGTAACCATGGCTCTATTGTGCTTTGGGCAAGCTGTTCCCATACTATTACATATACATATGTATATATTATATTAATATAAATCTTATATTATTATATTATATATTATATAGTTATTATATTTTACAGATAATATGATAGTTTATTTTAATATATATATATATATATACATACATACACACTATGGATTATAGAAATGTTTACATTATATATTTTAACATATATATTATTGAATATATACATTTTTATTATATATTTTATTACATAAATTATATATTACACATATTATATGTATATGTATTACACATATTATATTTATATGTTGTATCGTATATATTATATATTGTTATAATATATAATATATTATTTTATATGCATACACATATATGAAATTAAAATTTGTATATATGTATGTATGTATATTACATAGATCATTATATGAATATATTATATAATATGCTACCAAATGTATATATACAATACGTGTATTATATATTACATATATTATATCTTATATACTATTTTATATACATATATATTAAATCAAATTTTGTTTATATATATGTATGAGTGTATGTATTTTAAATTATATATATGTAACTATATTTAAAGTAGAGCCTGTCCAGTTGTAATTACGATATTGGAAACTCAGTAACCCTGAGTGTGATTTGTACTGATCTGTACATCAGAGGTTTTCACCTATAATTCAGATCATCCATTCAGTAGAAAAGATATATATATATATATATATATATATACATATATATATGTACGTATAATGTAATATTGTATATACATATGTAAATTTAATTTTCCTCCAACTATTAATTATATATTAAATCATATCAATTATACATATATTTTATTGCATATATCTTATATAAAAAATAAATATATATTATGTATTTTTATAAAAAATATATATTAGTATATTATATCATATATCCATCAATATTATATATTTCATATATTATATATTACATATAATATGAAGACAAATATATAATATATGTAGACATATATTTTATATAATATATACATACATTACATAGTATATATAATATAATGTATAATATAATTTGATATATCATATCATACATCAATATGTTTTATGATATTTATATTATACTTTAAATATTATATATAACATATTATATTATATATTAAATTATATGTTATGTGTTATGTGTTATATGTAATATGTTCTATGTTATGTTATGTGTTATTATGTGTTATATATTTTGTATTAGGTATTATATAGTTAATATACATACATTATATTTTTCTTCAAACATCTTCATTTTTCTAAAGAAAATTTTCTATGTCAATCTTTAATTTTACTAGTGATTTTTATAGAAATATTTTTAATTTTTTACGTATTTTTTCTACATTTGAGGTCCCCTTAATCAAAAAATTTTCAATAATTTTTTATATTATTTCAAAAATTGTTTTTAAATTTATTCTATTTTTATTACTAATTTTTTCAACAATGTCTTCAGTTTTATCTAACTTTTTTTTGCAAATATTCAATTTTTCCCCAAATTTTATTTAATAATTCTAAATATCTCACAAATTTACCCATGTAAATCTTGAATTGTTTTAGGGTTTTTTTTTTCTACAAACAGTTTCAATATTTTCACATTTTTAATTCTGAATTTGTCTTCATTTCAATGAAAATTTTTCTCCAAATATTTTATATTTTTTATCAAAATTTTCTATATTTAACTTGTTATCACTAATTTTTTCAACAATGTCTACAATTTTATCAAATATCTTTTCAATGAATATATTCAACTTTTCGGTAATTTTTCTTAAATTATCTTTAATTTTCTAATGAAATTTTTCATGTCAATCAATCTTGATTTGTAAGATTTTTCTACAAATAATATCAGTTTTCTGATTCCTTTTTCTGTATTTGTCTTCATTATAACAAAAAATTTTCTACAAATATTTTGTATTTTTCAACAGTATTTTCTATATTTATCTTCATTTTTTTCACTACTTTATAAAAAAAATCTTGAATTTCATCAAACATGTTTTCATGCAAATATTCAATTTCTTCTTAAATTTTAGTTAAGTCATCTTAAATTTTGTATTGAATTTTCCATATCAATCTTGTATTTCTTTTAGGGATTTTTCTACAGTTTCAGTGTTTTCATGCTTTTTTTTTTCTATATTTGTCTGCATTTTAACCAAAATTATTCCACAAATGTTTTACATGTTTTCAACAATTTTCTCTATATTCATCTTAATTTTTATTACTAATTGTCAATCTTCCATTTTTTCAGGGATTTTTTCAACAAATAGTAAGAATATTTTCATACTTTTTTATATTTGTGTTAAATTTAACCAAACAAAAATTTATGTTTTTTCAACAATTTTTTCTATATTTGTGTTAATTTTTATCACTAATTGTCAAACAATGTCTTCAATTTTATCAAACATTTTTATGCAAATATTAAATTTCTTCTGAAATTATTCTTGAAATCATTCTCAATTTTCTAATGTATTTTTTCATGACAATCTTGAATTTTTTAAAGTATTTTTCAACAAACAGTTTCAACGTTTTTATACATTTTCTTGTTATAGTCATCATTTTAATCAAATTCTTTCCATATATGTTTTGTGTTGTTTCATCACTTTTCACTATTTTAATTTTTATCACTACTTTTTACAATGTCTTAAATTTTATCAATAATTTACAATTATTATATAGTTCTATATTTATATTTTATATTTAATATTCACTAGTGCTATATTAAAATTTTCTATTTATTATTAACTAGTCCTATATTACATTTTACAAATTAATGTTAACTAGATCGCTATGAAATTTACAATTTAAGGTTAACAGTACACAGAAATTTACAATTAAATATTAGCTAGTACTATATCAAAATTTCAAATATAATAGTAACTAGCACTAAGTTATAATTTACAATATTTGACATTTCCAAATTAATATTAACCAGTCTTATATTGAAATTTACATTTTAATAATAACTAGTTTAATATTGAAATTTAAAATTTAATTTTAACTAGGCATATATTGAAACTTGAAGTTTAATTTTAAATAGTCCTATATTGAAACTTAAAGTTTAATTTTATCGAGTCCTATATTTACATTTAAAATTTAATATTAAGTATTCCTGTTTTTAAAAATCAAATTTAATGATAGCTAGGCAAATATAGAACTTTCCAATTTAACATTAACTAGTCCTATACTGAAATTAAAATTTAATTTTATCTAGTTCTATATTGAAATGTACAATTTAATTTTAACTAGTACTGTTTTAAAATTTACAATTTAATATTATCAAGTTTTATATTGAAATTTAAAATTTAAATTTAACTAGTCCTATATTAAAGTTCACAAAACTTTAAAACTTCCAATTTAATATTAACTAGTTTTCATTGAAATTTAGACTTTAATTTTATAGTCTGATATTGAAATTTACAATTTAATTTTAACTAGTCACATATTGAAACTTACAATGAAATTTTAACTAGTCCTATATTGAAATTTGCCATTTAATTTTATCTAGTCCTATATTAAAATGTATGATTTAATTTTAACTAGTACTATACTGAAATTTAAAAACTAATATTATCTAGGTTACATTGAAATTTACAATTTAATTTTAACTAGTCTTTTATTGAAATTTACAATTCAATATTCACTAGTCATATACAAAAATTTCCAATTTAAGTTTAACTAATCCTACATTGAAATAGCAAATTAAGTATTAACAAGTTCTATGCTGATATTTCAAATTTTATATTAATTAGTCCTATATTATTATTAACAATTTAATATTTACTACTTTTATATTAAAATGTACAATTCAATGTTAACTAGTCCTACATTGAAATTAAAAATTTCATATTAACTAGTCCTATATTGAAACTTACAGTTTAACTAGTTCTATATTGAAATCCACAATATTTTTTAATTTCCAGTTTAATATTATCTAGTCCTATATTGAAATTTGTAACTTAATATTAACTATTTTTATATTGAAATTAACAATTTAATTTTAATAGTCCTATATGCAAATTTACAATATTTTGAAATTTTCCATTTAATATAAACTAGTCTTATCTTGATATTTATAATTTTATGTTAACTAGATAATAAAAAATTCCTAATTTAGTATTAATTAGTTATATATTAAAATCTACAATTAAATGTTATCTAGTCCTATATTGAAATTTACAATATTTTGACATTTCCCATTTATTATAAACTCATCCTTTATTGAAATTAAAAATTTAATGTTACTAGTCATATATTGAAATTTCCAATTTAATATTAAACAGACCTATACTGAAATTTCCAATTTAATATTAACTACTACTACATTAAAATGTACAATTCTTTGACATTTTCTATTTAATATTAACTAGTTTCATACTAAAATTACAAATATAATTTTAACTAGCCTTATTCAGAAGTTTTCAATTTAATATTAACTAGGCTTATATTTAAGTTATAAATTTAATGTTAACTAATCATATACAATAATTTCCAATTTCATATTAAGCAGTCATGAATTGAAGTTTACAATTTACTATTAATTAACCCTATATTAAAATTTCTTATTTAATTTTAACAAGTCCTATATTGAAATTTAAATTTTAATATAAACTAATTCTACTTTGAATTTTACAATTAAATTTTAGTTAGCCCTCTATTGAAATTTTCAATTATATACTATCTAGTGCTATACTGAAATTTTCAATTTAATATTAATTAGTTCTATATTGAAATTTACAATTTGATGTTAACTAGTCATATACAGAGATTTCCAATTAAATAAGAACTAGTTTTATATTGAAATTTACAATTTAAAATTAACTAATTTTATATTGCAATTGACAGTCTATTGTTAACTAGTACTATATTCAAATTTAAATATTTAAAAATTTCCAATTTATTATGAACTTGTCATTTATTGAAATTTGTAATTTAATTTTAACTAGATGTATGTACATTCCCAATTTAATATTAACTAGTCTTATATTTACATTTCAAATTTAATGTTAAGTAGTCCTATATTACATATTACAATTTAATTTTAACTAGTCCTATATTGAAATATATAATTTAATTTTAAATAGTCGTATATCAAGGTTCCCAATTTAATATTAACTAGTCCTATATTGAAATTTATAATATTCTCACATTTCCAACTTAATTTGAGCTAGTCCTATACTGAAATATAAAATTCAATTTTAACTGGGTCTACACTGAAATTTCCAGTATAATATTAACCAGTACTCTATTGAAACTTACAAAACTTTGAAATTTCCAATTTAATATTAACAAGTTCCTTTTTGAAATTTACAATTGAATGTTCACTAGTCATATAGAGAAATTTCAAATTTAATATTAAATAGTTGTATAATGAAATTTAAAATTAAATATCAACTAGTCCTATATAGAAATATTCAAAACTTTGACATTTCCAATTTAATATTAACAAGTTCTATATTGAAATTTACAAGTTAGTGTTGCCTAGTCATAATAGAAGTTTCTAATTTAATGTTAATTAATCCTATATTGAAATTTTAAATTTAATGTTAACTAGTTGTATATAGATATTTCCAATTTAATATTAATTAGCCTTATATTGAAATTTGCAATTTAATTTTAAGAAGTCCTATACTGAAACTAACAATTTAACTTTAACTATTCCTATATTGAAATTTACAATTTGTTTGCTTAATTTATTCATTTTTTGATATTTTATTTATTTACTGTACAGATATCATCATCATTCCCCATATCCCCTCCCTAGAACCCACAATCCTGTCCTCCTCTTTCTTTATGCTTTTATACCATTTTGATTACATACATATAATAAAGTCAGTTCTAGGTTGAGGGTCTAAGAAAATATAGAAAACATTTGATTAATATAATTACAAATACAAAAAATGTATAAAATACTTGAAACGTTTTATAAAAAATTAAAAAATGAAGATTGACAAGAAAAAGTTTATTGATATATTTATTATAATATTAAATTGGAAAATAGTTTTCTATATGTTTTTATTTTTTCATCAAATTTTCACTAGCTATCTTAAGTTTTATCACTAGTTTTTTCAACAATATCTTCAATATTACCAAATATTTTTCCATGCAAATATTCAATTTTATTAGAAGTTTGCATTAAATCGCATTCAATGTCATACCAAGTTTTTTTTTACCAATCTTTAATTTTTTAAAGAATTTTTTAATAAACTTCATCTTTTCATAGTTTTTTGTATTTGTCATCATTTTAATCAAATTTCTTCCATGTATTATATTTTTCATCAATTTTCACTATCTAAATTTTATCACTAGTTTTTTAAACAATGTCTTGAATTTTATCACTTTTCCATGCAAATATTTAATTTTATAAGAAATTTTAAATCACATTAAATTTCATATCAATTTATTTCTAATCAGTTATGTATTATTTAAAAATTTTCTAAAAAATAATTTGACTTTTATGTACATTTTTATATTTCTCATGTTTTTCATTAAATTTTTCTTTATTTTTGTATTTTTTATCAGATTTCCAAGATTTCTCTTAATTTTTATCACTAGTTTTTTCAACAATGTCTTCAATTTTATCAAACATTATTTCCATACAAATATTCAGTTTTATCAGAAGTTTTACTTACATCACATTTAAATGTATACCAAATTTATTCTTTGTCTATCTTGTATTATTTTTAAAAATTTAAAATATGATTCGACATTTTCATACATTTTTTTGAATTTGTCATAATTTTAATCAAAATTTTCTATATGATTTATATTTATGTATCACAATTTCACTATTTATCTTTAATTTTATCAAACATTTTTCTATGGAAATATTCAATTTTATCAAAAATTTTCCTTGTCAATCTTCAAGTTTTTAAAGAATTTTTTTTATAAAATTCTAATTTTTTATACTTTTTTGGTATTTGTCTTCATTATAATTAAACATTTTCAGTCATATTTATCATTCTTTCAATCAAACTTTTTCCATGTGTATTTCATATTTTTCATAAATTCAATTCATCATAATTTTTATCAATTTTTCAACAATATCTTCAATTTTATCAAACTTTTTCCATGCAAATATTCAATTTTATCTAAAATTTTCTTTAAATAACATTCAATTTCATAAGAAAATTTTCCTTGTCAATTTGTTTTTAGAAATTATTTTAAAAGATTTAATTTTTCATCATTTTGTATCTGTCATCATTTTAATCTAAATATTTTTATGGTTTGTATATTTCATCAAAATTTCAATATTTATTTTAATTTTTATCACTATGTTTTTCAACAATGTCTTCATTATTATCACACATTTTTCATACTAATATTCAATTTTATCAGACACTTTTATTAAATTACATTTAATTTTATGAGATTTTTTCCTTGTAAGTCTTCAATTTTTAAAAAATATTTTTTAAAAAACTCTTTCAATTATTTTATACAATATTTCCTGTTGTTTTCATCATTTTAATAAAAAAATTTTTATGTTTGATTTTATTTTTTAATCAATTTTCAATACTTAATCAATTTTAAATACTTTAGTTTTATTACTAGTTCTATTGATATTGTCTTAAAATTTAGCAAACACATTTGGAAACAAATATTCAATTTTTATCAGAAATTTTCCTTAAAACACTTTCAATTTCAAAGTGAATTTTTATTGTCAATCTTTAATTTGTTTAGGAATTTTTAGAAAAAGTTACCTCTTTAGAAACTTTTTTTCGTATTTGCCATTATTTTAATTAATTTTTTATATGATGTGTGTTTTCTACTTTTTCATCAAATTATCAGTATTTTTATTTTCATCACTAGCTTTTCAACTTTATTAAACATATTTTGCATGCAAATATTCAATTTTATATGAAATTTTCCTAGAATCACATTCAATTTTATGTGAAATTTTTTCTTTACAATTTTTATTTTCTTTTTAAAATTTTTAAAACTTTTTTTATGTTTGCCATTATTTAAACCAAACTTTTTCGATATAATTTTTTTATCAAATTTTCACTATCTTAATTTTCATCAGCCTTGTTTTCAATGTCTTTAATTTTATCAAACATTTCTTCCAAGCAAATATACAATATTATGAGAAATTTTACTTGAATCACATTCAATTTTTTAAGAAATATTTTTTGTCAATATTCAAATTTTATGAATTTTTTAACTTTATTTTTAATACATTTTTAATTTGTCATCATTTGATTCAATTTCTCAAACATCTTTAATATTTTACATTAAATTTTGGTTTATCTTATTTTTTATTATTTTTTCATATAAAAATTAAATTTTATCAGAAATTTTTTCTATCACATTCAATTTCATGAGACATATTTTCCATGTCCCTTCAATTTCTTATGGATATTTTATAAACAATTTTATGTTTTTCATAGCATATTTCTGTATTTGTCATCATTTCAGAAGTATAGTGTATCTGTCAGGTAAAATAATATTATCCCATATGCCACAGTATAGTGTATCACATAATATAACATTATTTTACATATAACAGTATAGTCTATCTGTCAGGGCAGAGTTTTTCACAATCTTTACTGTCAGAAGGAAGAAATGCCAAAAATCTTTTCTTCACCCAAACATTGATAAGTACTAATGATAATGTAAACATGATAATGTAGATAAGGTGTTAACATAAACATTTAATATTAATATAATGTAAATATATATTATAAATATATAATTTAAATATGACTTTAAACATCATGTCATATTATTGGAGGTTGATGGTGGCTACTAATATATTTAAGCTTTATGTATTTATGTCACTGAATCTTGTATAAATTATACAAATTACATAAAATTATATACATTATTTTAATTATGTAAGTTACATAAATTATATAAATTATATACAATTATATAAATAATAAAAAGTATATAAAATAATGTAAATCATGTAAAATCATACAAATTATATAAATTATGTGAAATTATATAAATTATACAAAACATAAATTATATAAGTTATATGAATTATATAAAATATATAACATATATTAAACAGATCAATTATATTGCTTATATAAATATATAAATTATTTAAAATTATGTAAAATTATATAACATATATAAATTATTTAAATTATATAATATGTAAATTATATGAATCTTATAAATTATAAAAAGTATATAATTTATGTGAATTATGTAAAATTATATAAATTAGATAAAATAACATAAAATCATGAACTATATAAATGTTTGTGTCTTACAAAATTTGAATTAGGCCTTGAGGTAAACAATCATTTGCTCTTTTTTAATCTCAGTCCATTTTTAAAATATTTTTATCGAACATCTTAATTATTTATATTTATTTATATTCTGTTAACATAAAAGAATCTTTTAAAATATTTTATTAATATTTTATATTTTTATTGGATATTTTTATTATTAGATATTTTTATTGCATATTTTATTTAGAATAAAAAAAATTTAAAAAAAAATTAAAATTTTAAATTAAAAAATTAAAATAAAAACAAATAAAAGAAATAAAAGTAAATAAAAAGAATAAAAATAAATAAAATAAAAACAAATAAAATAAAAGCAAAAATATTAAGGAATTAAACAAATAAATAAATATAAATTTAAAGAGAGATAAAAAGAAAAGTAACAAAAAATATATAAATAAATAAGTACACCAGTTCTACTACTATATCCATGTAGGTATACCTCAGACAAAAATTAATCCTTCTTTTTGCATGTAAAATCTGCTGCCTTCTCACATCGCTGCCATGAGATTTATTCGTTTGCCAACAGTGGTGGGTGTGACATCATGGATATGACACCACACATATAAAATTATGGGTGTGACATTAAGGGTATGACATCATGGGTGTGAAATTATGGGTGTGACATTACACATTTGACATCAGAGGTCATGAATGTGAAACCATAGGTATGACATTACGAGAGTGACATCACAGGTTGACACCATGGGTGTGACATCATGAGTGTGACATCATGAATACAGGTATGACATCACGGGTGTGACAACAAGTATGACATCATGAGAGTGACATCACAGGTGTGACATCACGGGTATGAATTGTGTATAAATCATGGGTGTGATATCATAGGTTTGAATTCATAGTTGAGACATCACAGATGTAGCACTATGAGTGTGACATCACAGGTGTGACATCATGGATGTCACATTATGGGTATGAAATCACTGGTGTTATATTACTGGTGTGACATAACAGGTGTGATATTATGGTTGAGATATCAAATGTATGACATCATGGGTGTGACATCAGTGTATGACATCACGGATGTTACATCATAGGTGTGTTATTATGGTGTGGCATTACACATGTGACATCACAGGAAGGACATCATGGGAGTGACATCATAGATAGGACATTATGTGTATAAAATGTATATAAATCATGGGTGTGATACAGGTTTAACATTACAGTTGAGCCTTCATAGGTGTAACATTATGAATGTGACATTATGGGTGTGATGTCTTTTGTGTGACCTCACGGTTGTGGCATCATGGATCCAGGGACCCCAGGCCTGCCTACTCTCAACAGGCCCAAGTGTCTCATTGGTGCTCCAGAGCCAAAGTCCCGCCTCCTGCCGCCTGGGGGCGGGTCTATGCAGATATGGGAGTGGCCAGGGCTCCCAGGGGGGCGGTCCCAGCCCTCCGGGGGTGGATCCAGGCACCCCAGGCCTGCCTACTGTGTACGGGACCAAGTCTCCCATTGGTGCTCCAGAGCCAAAGTCCCGCCTCCTGCCGCCTCCAGGCACATGTGGGAGTGGCCAGGCCTCCCTGGGGGCGGTCACAGGACACGGTAATCAGGAATATCTGAGAAAATGGTCACTTATAATAATGTATATAATATATATAATATATAATATATATATATAATAATGTATATAATATATAATACATATTACATAATACAATGTGTAATATATAATGTATAGGTAATACTATTATCACATTGTATATTATATGTTATACTATTACTATACTATTACTATATACTATTAATATATTTTTACTATATCATGTACATTTAATGTATATTTTACTATTATATTATATATACATTAATATATTATAGTATTATGTTATATATTTTATATATATTATATACTATTAATATATATTATATTATTATATTATGTATATGTAATAAATTTAGTATATGTGTATTTATATATTGTATATATTATATTATATATTGTATACATGTATTTGTACATTGTACTATCATATTACATATATATTTAATATATATTTTACGTTTAAATTGTATGTATATTTAATATATTTAAAATATATTATACTATTATATTATAGATACATAATAATATGTATGATAATAATATTATGTATACATTATACATAATAAACTTAGTATATATGGATTAAAATAAATTATATATATATATATAAATATATAACAATAATTTATTATTGTTATTATTATTACTATTAATGTTATTATTTTTATGATTTTCTATATGTACACATCACATGCTGGTCCATGCCATGTCCCTCTCTAGTTCACACTAGCACAGAAAGCCCCGTGATGGGTAGCCTGAGGTAGCCTGTGGCTGAGCAGGCTGCAGCAAGAGAACAGTGTCTACCCTCTGAGCACACTATGTGTTAGCTATAGTCTGTGAAACAGCTGGTAGCCAGGGCTGTATTGTGGTCTAAGGCAAGCTGTTCCCATACTATTACATATACATATGTACATATTATATCTTATAAAATATATTTCATATATTATTATATTATATATTATATAATTATTATATTTTACATATAATATAATAGTTTATTTTATAATATATGTACTATTGATTATATGAATGTTTACATTATATATTGTGATGTATATTATTGAATATATAAAATTTTTATCATATATACTATCTAACAAATTATGTCTTACACATATTATATGTATACATTGTATCATATATATTATATATTATTATGATATTATATATATATTATATGTTATTCTATATACAGACACATATATTAAATTAAAGTAAGTATATCCGTATGTATGTATATTATATAAATCACTATATAAATATATTATATAATATATTCACTATCAAATGTATATATGCAATATGTGTATTATATATTACATATATTATATTACATCTTATATGTTATTTTACATATGTATATATATTAAATAAAATTTTGTTTATATATATATGTATGAATGTATGTATTATATATATTTAACTATATTTAAAATAGAGCATGTCCAGTTGTAATATCAATATTGGAAACTCAGTAACCCTCAGTGTTATCTGTCCTGATCTGTATATCAGAGGTTCTCACCTATAATTCAGATCATCCATTCAGTAGACCAGATACATCACCCTGTACTAGCAGGTGTGAGGACTGTGTTTATATCATATTGTCATGCCATAGAAGACATCAGAATGTGTGTGAAGTTTCACAGCACATTTTAATGTCTGCTGAATTTTAACATCTAATATATATATACATATATATGTATATATACATATATTTATGTATAATGAAATATTGAATATACATATGTATATTCAATTTTCCTCCAACTAATAATTATATATTAAATCATATCACTTATTCATATATTTTATTGCATATATTTTATATCTAAGAAATAATATATATAAATTTTTATATAAAGATATAGTAGTATGTTATATTATATAATATATCATATATACATCAATATATATCATATATTATATATTACATATAATATATATTATATGTTGACACACATTTTACATAATATATACATATTTACATATATAATATAATTTATAATATAATTTGATATATCATATACATCAATATGTTATATGATATATTATATATATTCTAGTTTAAATATTTATATATATCATATTGTATTATATGTTATGTGTTATGTATTATATGTAATATGTACTAAATTATATATTATGTTATATGTTATGTTTTGTTATGTGTTATATATTATGTTTTATGTATTTAATATACATACATTATATTTTTCTTCAAAAAACTTCATTTTTCTAAAGAAATATTTTTATGTCAATCTTTAATTTTACTAGAGATTTTTATAGAAATATTTTTAATGTTGTTATGTATTTTTTCTACATTTGAGGTCACATAATCAAATTTTTTCCATAATGTTATATATTTTTTAAAAAATTATTTTCATATTTATTCTAATTTTATCACTATTTTTTCAACAATGTCCTCAATTTTATCTAACATTTTTTTGTGCAAATATTCAAGTTTTCCCCAAATTTTTATTTAATCATTCTAAATATCTCACAAATTTCCCAAGTAATTCTTGAATTGTTTTAGGAATTTTTCTACATTTTCAAAATTTTCACATTTTCAATTCTGTATTTGTCTTCATTTCAATAAAATTTTTCCCCAAATATTTTTTATTTTTTCTTCAAATTTTTTATATATAACTTGTTATCAATGTTTTTTTCAACAAGGTCTAAATTTTATCAAATATCTTTTCAATGAAAATATTCAATTTTTCTGAAATTTTTCTTAAATTGTCTTCAATTTTCTAATAAAAATTTCCATGTCAATCAATCTTGAATTTTTAAAAAGATTTTTCTACAAATGGTATCAGTTTTTTCATTCTTTCTTTTATATTTTTTCTTCATTTTAACAAAACTTTTTCTGCAAATATTTTGTATTTTTAACAGTATTTTCTATATTTATCTTCATTTTTCTACTACTTTTTAAAACAATGTCTTGAATTTCATCAAACATTTTTTCATGCAAATATTCAATTTCTTCGTAAATTTTACTTAAGTCATCTTGAATTTTCTATTGAATTTTCCATTTCAATCTTGAATATTTTAGGGATTTTTCTACCAAAAGTTTCAGTATTTTCATGTCTTTTTTCATGTTTGTCTGTATTTTAATCAAAATTATTCCACAAATGTTTTATATGTTTTCAATAATTTTCTCTATATTCATCTTAATTTTTATTACTAATTGTCAATCTGCCATTTTTTCAGGATTTTTTGCAACAAACAGTAAGCATATTTTCATGCTTTTTTTACATTTGTGTTAAATTTAACCAAAATTTTACCACAAAAAATTTTATATTTTTCAACAATTTTCTATATTTGTGTTAATTTTTATCACTAATTTTCAAAAAATGTCTTTAATTTTTATGCAAATATTAAATTTCTTCTGAAATTATTCTTAAATTATCCTCAATTTTCTAATGTATTTTTGAATGACAATCTTGAAATTTTTTTCGGTATTTCTCAGCAAACAGTTTCAATTTTTTTCTACATTTTCTTAGTATAGTCATCATTTTCATCAAATTCTTTCCATGTATGTTTTGTATTGTTTCATCACTTTTCATTATTTATTTTAATTTGTATCACTACTTTTTTTGACAATGTCTTAAATTTTATCAAACATTTTTTACATGCAAATATTCTAATTTTTGCTAAAATTGGCCTAGCATCTTCAATTTTCTAATGAATTATCCACATTAATCTTGATTTTTTTATTAATTTCTTTAGAAATAGTTTCAATATTTTCATACAGTTTTTTCTATATTTGTCTTCATTTTAACAAAAATTTTTCTACAAATATTTTGTATTTTTTCAAGAATGTTTACTGTATTTATATTCAGTTTTTCAATAATTTTTAAAACAATGACTTGAATTTCATTGAAATGGAAAAACATGCAAATATTCAATTTCTTCTGAAACTTTAATTAAATTGTCTTCAATTTTCTATTCAATTTTTCCATGTCCATCTTATATTTTATTTTATGGTTTTTCTAGAGTTCATTATTTTCATGCATTTAAAAATATTTGTCTCCTTTTTAACCAAAAATTTCAACAAATTTTTACACTTTTTCAACATTTTTTTCTGTATATCTTAATTTTTATCACTAATTTTAAATGTCTTTAACTTTAGCAAATATTTTTCCATGCAAATATTCAATTTCTTCTGAAAAAGTTTTAAATAATCATCAATTTTCTGATGAATTTCTCCATGTCAATATTGAATTTTTTATAAAAACTTTTGTATAGTTTCAATATTTTCACACTTTTTTCTATATTTGTCTTCATTTTAACCAAAAATTTTCAACATATATTTTACAAGTTTTCCTCTAATTTTTAAAGCAATGTCTTCAATTTTATCAAACATTTTTTTCATGCAAATATTGAATTCCTTCTGAAAATTACCTCAGGTCATCTTTTATTTTGTAATATTTTTCCATGTCAATCTTGAATTTATTTTTAAGGATTTTTCTATGACAGTTTCAATATTTTCATACATTTCATTGAATTTATCTTCATTTTAACCAAATTTCAAGAAATGTTTAATATTTTTCCAACAATTTTTTCTCTTTTCATGTTAATTATTATCACAATTTTTAAAATAATGTCTTCTATGTTATAAAATATTTTTATGGAAATATTATATTTCTTTTGAAAACTTTTAAAAATTAACTTCAATTTTCTAATGAATTTTTTCTTGGCAATCTTGAATTTTAACAAACATTTCACGATGTGAATATTTAGTCTCTTCTGAAAAATTTTTTTAATCATCTTCAATTTTCTGATGAGTTATTTCATGACAACCTTGAATTATTTTAGTGGTTTTTCTATGCACAGTTTTAATATTTTATACTTTTTTAAATATTTGCTTTCATTCTAATAAAAAAATTTTAACAATGTTTTTACAACTTTTCATCAAATATTTCTATATTTATCTTAATTTTTATCACTAATTTTTCGAACCATGTCTTCAATTTTATGACACATTTTTCCATGCGAATATGCAGTCTCTTGTGAAAAATTTTTTAAATCGTCTTCAATTTTCTGATGAGTTTTTCCATGACAATCTTGAATTTTTTAGAGATTTTTTTTAGTTTCAGTATTTTCATAATTTTTTCTATATTTGTCATCCTTTAAACCAAAATGATTCCACAAGTATTTTATATATTTTCAACATTTTTTTCTATATTTATCTTCATTTTTCACTACTTTTTAAGGCGATATTTTCAATTTTATTAAATATTTTTTATACAAATATTCAATTTTTTCACAAATTGTTTTTAAATCATTTTCAATTTTCTAATAATATTTTCAGTGTGAAACTTTAATTTTTTAAAATGATTTTCCTGGAAACAATTTTAATATCTTCATACAGCTTTTCTATATTTGTCTTCATTTCAACCAAAATTTTTTGACAAATATTTTATATTTTTTCAACTATTTTTTCCATACTTTAATATTTATCACTAATTTTAAAAAATTTTTTCAATTTTAAAGAGCATTTTGCCATACAAATATTCAATTTTTTTCCAAATTTCTCTTAAATTATCTTCAATATTGTAATTATTTTATGTATGTCCATCTCAAAATTTTTATGTATTTTTCTACAATTTCAATATTTTCATACTTTTTTAATTTGTCTTTAATGTAACCACCAAAACTTTTCCAAAAGTGTTTTATATTTTTTCAACATTTGTTTCTTTATTTACCTTAATTTTTATCACTAATTTTTAAAACATGTCTTCAATTTTATCAAACATTTTCCATGCAAATATTCAATTTCTTCTGAAATTTTTCTTAAATTATCTTTAATTTTTAATGAATTTTCCATGACAATTTTGAAATTTTTCAGCAATTCTTTACAGTTTTAAGATTTTTATACGTTTTCATATATTTGTCTTCATTTATATCAAAATTTTTCAAAAATATTTTATTAGTACTGTATTGAAATTTCCAATTTAGTTTTAAATAGTGTTTTATTGAAATTCTCAGTATGTTGACATTTTTAATATAATTTTAATTAGTCCTATATTGAAATGTACTATTTAATATTAGCTAGTCCTATAATGTAATTTACCATTTAATTTTAACTAGTATTATGTTACATTTCACAATTTAATGTTAACTAGTCATATACAGAAATTTTCAATTTAATGTTTTATAGTTCTATATTGATATTTTATATTTAATTTTAACTAGTGATATAATTTTCTATTTGTTAACTTGTTCTCTATTACAATTTACTATTTAATGTTAACTAGATCATTATGAAATTTATAATTTAAGGTTAACAATACACAGAAATTTACAATTAAATATTAATTAGTACTATATCAAAATTTCAAATATAATATTAACTAGTACTTAAATATCATTTACAATATTTGACATTTCCAAATTATTATTAACCAGTCATATATTGAATTTTACATTTTAATATTAACTAGTTTAATTTTGAAATTTACAATTTAATTTTAACTAGGCATATCTTGAAACTTAAAGTTTAATTTTAGCTAGTCCTATATTTACATTTTAAATTTGATATTAATTAGTCATATTTTTTAAAAATATAATTTAATGATAACTAGCCAAATACAAAAATTTCTAATTTAATATTAACTAGTCCTATATTGAAATTAAATTTTAATTTTATCTAGTTCTATATTGAAATGTACAATTTAATTTTAACTAGTATTGTATTGAAATTTACAATTTAATATTATCTAGTTTTATATTGAAATTTAAATTTTAAATTTAACTAGTCCTATATTAAAGTTCACAAAATTTTATAACGTTCAATTTAATACTAACTAGTTTTTCATTGAAATTTAGACTTTAATTTTATAGTCCAGTATTGAAATTTACAACTTAATTTGAACTAGTGACATATTGAAACTTACAATGCAATTTTAAATTGTTCTATATTGAAATTTGCAATTTCATTTTACCTAGTCCTATATTGAAATCTACGATTTAATTTTAACTAGGACTATACTGAAATTTAAAAACTAATATTATCTAGTTTTACATTGAAATTTACAATTTAATTTTAACTAGTCTTTTATTGAAATTTACAATTTAGTATTAACTAGTCATATACAAAAATGTCCAATTTAAGTTTAACTAATACTACATTGAAATACCAAATTAAATATTAACAAGTCCTATGTTGATATTTCCAATTTTATATTAATTAGTCCTATATTGTAATTTACAATTTAATATTTACTACTTTTATATTGAAATTTACAATTCAATGTTTACTAGTCCTACATTGAAATTTAAAATTTTATATTTACTAGTCTTATATCGAAACTTACAGTTTAACTAGTTATATATTGAAACCCACAATACTTTTTAATTTCCAATTTAATATTATCTAGTCCTATATTGAAATTTGCAACTTATTATCAACTATTTTTATATTGAAATTAACAATTTAATTTTAACTACTCCTATATTCAAATTTACAATATTTTGAAATTTCTGATTTAATATAAACTAGTCTTATATTGATATTTACAATTTTATGTTCACTAGATGATAAAACATTTCAATTTAATATTAACTAGTTATATATTGAAATTTTAAATTAAATGTTATTTAGTCCTATATTGAAATTTACAATATTTTGACATTTCCCATTTGTTATAAACTCATCCTTTATTGAAATTAAACATTTAATATTAACTAGTCATATATAGAAATTTTCAATTTAATATTAACCAGCCCTATACTGAAATTTCCAATTTAATATTAACTAGTAGTATATTAAAATGTACAATTATTTGACATTTTCTATTTGATATTAACTAGTTTCATACTAAAATTACAAATATAAGGTTAACTAGTCTTATTCAGAAGTTTTCAATTTAATATTAACTAGGCTTATATTGAAATTATAAATTTAATGTTAATTAATCATATAGAGTAATTTCCAATTTCATATTAAGCAGTCATGAATTTATGTTGCACACTTTAATATTAATTAACCCTATATTAAAATTTCTTATTTAATTTTAACTAGTCCTATATTGAAATTTACATTTTAATATAAACTAGTTCTATTTTGAATTTTACAATTAAATTTTAGTTAGTCCTATATTGTAATTTTCAATTACATGTAAACTAGTTCAGCATTCAAATTTCTAATTTAATATTAACTAGTTTTATATTAAAATTTACAATATGATGTTAACTAGTCATATACAGAAATTTCCAATTAAATACTAACTACTCTTATATTGAAATTTACAATTTAACATTAACTAGTTTTATATTGAAATTGACAGTTGAATGTTAACTAGTCCTATATTCAAATTTAAATATTTTAAAATTTCCAATTTATTATGCACTAGTCATTTATTGAAATTTGTAGTTGAATGTTAACTAGAGGTATGAAAATTTCCAATTTAATATTAAGTAGTGTTATTTTTAAATTTCAAATTTAAAGTTAATTAGTTCTATATTACATATTACAATTTAATTTTAACTAGATGTATATTGAAATTTACAATTTAATTTTAAATAGTAGTATATTGAGATTCCCAATTTAATATTAACTAGTGCTATACTGAAATTTATTATACTCTTACATTTCCAATTTAATTTGAACTAGTCCTATACTGAAATTCAAAATTCAATTTTAACTAGGCCTACATTGAAATTTCTAGTATAATATTAACTATTACTATATTGAAATTTACAATACTTTGACATTTCCAATTTAATATTAACAAGTTACTTGTTGAAATTTACAATTTAACGTTCACTAGTCATATAGAGAAATTTCCAATTTAATATTAAATAGATGTGTAATGAAATTTAAAATTTAATATCAACTAGCCTTATGCAAAAATTTAAAAACTATGACATTTTTAATTTAATACTAACAAGTCCAATATTGAAATTTACAAGTTAATGTTTTCTAGTCATAAGAGAAGTTTCTAATTTAATATTAATTAGTCCTATATTGAAAATTTAAATTTAATGTTAACTAGTCATGTACAGATATTTCCAATTTAATATTAATTAGCCTAATATGGAAATTTGCAGTTTAATTTTAAGAAGTCCTATACTGAAACTAACAATTTAAATTTAACTAGTCCTATATTAAAATTTACAATTTATTTACTTAATTTATTCATTTTTGGGGATTATTTATTTACATGTTGGGGATTATTTATTTACAGTACAGATGTCATCCCCATTTTCCATATTGTTTTCCTAGTACCCACAATCCCATCCCCCTCTTTCTTTATGCTTCTATATAATTTTGATTACATACATGGAATAAGGTCAGTTCTAGGTTGAGGGTCTAAGCAAATGTGGAAAACGTTTGATTAAAATGATGATAAATAAAATAATGTATTAAATACTTAAAACATTTGTTATAAAATTTTTTTGAAAATTGAAGATTGACAAAGAAAAACTTTATTAATATATTTATTATAATATTAAATTGGAAAAACCTTTTCCATATAAGTTATTTATTTTTTCATCAAATTTTCACTAGTTATCTTAATTTTTATCACTAGTTTATTTCAACAATGTCTTCAATTTTATCAAATATTTTTCCATGCAAATATTCAATTTTATTAGAAATTTGCATTAAATCACATTCAATGGCATATCAAGTTTTTTACCAATCTTCAATTTTAAAAATTTTTTTCAATAAATTTTATTTTTCATACTTTTTTGTATTTGTTATCATTTTAATCAATTTTTCCATGTATGTTTTATGTTTTTTCATCATTTTTTTACTATCTTAATTTTATCACTGTTTTTAAACAATGTCTTCAATTTTACCAAATACTTTTGCATACAAATATTATATTTTATAAGAAATTAATTTAAATTACATTCAATTTCATATCAATTTTTATCAGTCTTGTATTATCTAGGAATTTTTAACAAAATAATTCGACTTTTACATACTTTTTTATATTTGTCATCCTTTTCATTAAACTTTTCTGAATTTTTATAATTTTTTTAATCAGATTTTTAAGACTTATTTTTTATCACTAGGTTTTTCAACAATTTCTTCAATTTTATCAAACATTATTTCCATGTAAATATTCAATTTTATAAGAAGTCTTCCAAAAGTCACATTTAAATTTATACCAAATTTATTCCTTGTCAATCTATTATTATTTATAAAAATTTTTAAAAATGATTCAACATTTGCATACTTTTTTAAAAATTTGTCAGCATTTCAATCAAATTTTTTCTATGTGTTTTATATTTATTCATCAAATATCTACCTTTTATCTTAGTATTTATCACTAGTTTCTTCAACAATGTCTTCAATTTTATCAAAATTTTTCTATGCAAATATTCAATTTTATCATAAATTTTCTTGAAATTACATTCAGTTTCATAATAAAGATTTTCCGTGTCAATCTTCAAGTTTTTAAAGTTTTTTTTATAAATTTCAAATTTTTCATACTCTTTTTGGTCTTCATTATAATTAAATTTTTCAATGTATGTTTGATATTTTTTCATCAATTTTTCAATATTCATCTTAATTTTTTTATCACTAGTTTTTTCAACAATGTCTTCAATTTTATCAAACATTTTTTCATGGAAATGTTCAATTGCATTAGAACTTTTTCTTAAATCACATCAATTTCATACGAAATTCTTTCCTTGTCAAGTTTCATTTTTTAAAAAGATTTAATATATTCAGTCATTTTTTGTAATTGTCATTATTTAATCAAACTTTTTCCATGTGTGTTTCATTTTTTTTCATCAAATTCTCACTATTTATTGTAATTATTATCAATAATTTTTTCAACAGTCTCTTCAATTTTATCAAACATTTTTCCATGCAAATTTTAAATTTTATCAGAAATTTTCTCTCAGTCATATTCAATTTCATTAGAAATTTTTTCTTGTTAATTTTTATATTTTTTAGGAATTTTTTAAAAAGTGTTAATTTTTCATCCTTTTTGTATTTATCATTATTTTAATCAAAATATTTTCATGGTTTGTATATTTCACAAAATTTTCAATATTTATCTTAAATTTTATCACTAGTTTTTTTCAACAATGTCTTCATTTCTATGAAAATTTTTTTCATAGAAATATTCAATTTTATCAGAAATTCTCATTAAATTACATTTAATTTCATGAGATTTTTTCCTTGTAAATCTTCAATTTTTTAAAGAATTAAAAAACTGTTTCAATTATTTTATACAGTATTTCCTGTAGTTGTCATCATTTTAATCTAATTTTTTATATGTATGCTTTCTACTTTTTCATGAAATTTTTACTCTTTATCTTCATTTTCATTACTAGTTATTCAACAATGTATTCAACTTTATTAAACATATTTTGCAGGCAAATATTCAATTTTATAAGAAATTTTCCTAGAATCACATTCAATTTTATATGAAAATTTTTCTTGACAATTTTCAATATTTTTAGGAATTTTTTAAAAATTTCAAATTTTTCAAAATTTTTTATATTTGCCATCATTTTAACCAAACTTTTTCCATATAATTTGTTTTTTTATCAAATTTTCACTATCTTAATTTTCATCACTAGTATTTTTAATGTCTTCATTTTTATCAAAAATTTCTTCCATGCAAATATTCAATTTTATGAGAAATTTTACTTAAATCATTCAATTTTTTACGAAATATTTTTTGTCAATATTCAAATTTTATGAATTTTTTTATAAATTCAAATTTTATACCTTCTTTCTTTATTTCTCATCATTTGATTCAATTTTTCAAAACATGTTTTATATTTTTTATTAAATTTTTTGTTTATCTTGATTTTTATCCTTTTTCCATGTAAAACTTCAATTTTATCAGAAATTATTTTCAATCATATTCTGTCGGTTCCTTGTTCTGAAGGGTTTCCCGTGACAATCCCCTGACTGAGGACAGGATGAGAGCAGGGAGGGCTCGTTACTGTCTCCTTGCTGTCTCTGGCTTGCATCTCCATTGTCTTTAGGTCTCTGGTCCAGCCTGATGTGGGAGGTCGAGGCCAAAGGACACAGAGTGTGAGCAGGAAGGGAGATTTCCTGCCCCTGCTGCTGCCTCTGCTCTGAGCTGTCTCTAACTGGTCTCTCCCAGGTGCTCCACCTATGTCTCCGCTCTAAGCAGGTCCAGGCCCGGGCTGGGCTGATAAGGAGCCAGCTAGCTGGCAAGGAGGCAGCTTGGTGTCCCAGGCAGGTTCCTGGAGAACAGAGCTCTCCCTGAGTGTTACAGCTCTTGTGAGAAAACTCTCAGACACCAGGATGATTCTTGAGCACATGCCTTTACTTCCCCTAAATAGAGCCCTTATATACAGTTTTGGGGTGGGTTAGGGTCTGACAGCAGATAATGTCTATTGGCTTGACCTGAGAGCTTGGAGATACCTCATCTGCATGTGGGAGAGCCTGAGGGACCTCCTGGCTGATGCTCATAAACCTCTCTGTGGAAGGGGTTGTTGGAGTAGTGAAGCTAAGTGAAAAGAACCAGGGCCTGGGACCAGAGCTGAACTCCTGCCATCCAATATAGGTTCCAGGGTTCAAAACTCATAGTCAAACAAGCATCAAGCTGCTTCTCACAGCCCACTGCTTTACAATATTCAATTTCATGAGACATAATTTACATGTCCCTTCAATATTTTAGGAAGTTTTTATAAACAATTTTAGGTTTTTCATACCAATTTGTATATTTGTCATCATTTTAGCAGTATACTGCATCTGTCAGGTAAAGTAATATTATCCCACATATCACAGTGTATCTATCAGGTAATAGAACATTATTTTATATATAGCAGTATAGTCTATTTGTCAGGTAATATAACATTATCCCATATATAGCAGTATAGTCTATCTGTCAGGGCAGAGTTTCTCACAATCTTTACTTACAAAAGAAGAAATGCCAAGAATCTTTTCTTCACCCAAATATTGAAAATTACTAATGATAATGTAAACATGATAATGTAAATAATGTGTTAAAGTAAATATATAATATGAATAAAATGTAAATATATATTATGAATATATAATGTAAATATATAATATAAATATAATTTAAATATGACTTTAAACATTACATCATTATTATTAGAGGTTGATGGTAGGAACGAATATATTTAACCTTTATGTATTTATGGCACTGAATCTTGTATAAATTATACAAATTATATAAATTATACACATTACATAAATTATGTAAGTTATATTATATAAATTATACAAAGTATATAAAATAATGTAAAATACATAGAATTATACAAATTATATAAATTATGTGAAATTATATAAATTGTATAAAACAAATTATATCAAGTATATGAATTACATAAAGTATATGACTTATAAAATAGATCACTTATATTGTTATATAAATATATAAATTATTTTAAATTATATATGTTTATTATATTATTATTATTATAGTTTTGTCATCATAGTTGAGAAATCACAGTTGTAATATTATGAATATGACAACATTGGTGTGTTATCATGGCTGTGACATGACGTGTGTGGCATCATGGGTGTGACATCACAGGTAAGACATCATGAGTGTGACATCATGTGTATAAAATCACAGGTGTGACATCAGGAGTGGGACATAATGGGTGTGACATCACAGGTATGACATCATGCATGTGACATCACAGGTATGATATCACAGGTTTGACATCATGGGTATGACATCATGCGTGTGACATCATGTGTGTGGCATAAGATATGTAACATCATTGATATGACTTCATGATTTTGACACCAATTGTAAGACATCAGGTTTATGACATCATGGATATGAATGAGTGTGACACCATGGGTGTAACATCACTAGTATGACAAAAAAGTTATATCATCACAAATGTGACATCATGGGTGTGACTTCACAGGTGTGACACAATGGGAGTGACAGCACAGGTGTGACATCATGGGTGTGACATCATGGGTATGACATCACCTGTGTGACATCACACGTTTGACATCTGTAGTTTGACATCAGCAAATGACATTATGGGTAGGACATAACAAGGGAGTGACATCGCTGTGTGACATTATTGGTAAGACATCACAGATGTGACATCACACATGAGATATCACAGGTGTAACATTATGAGTGTGAAATCTAGGATGTGACATCACTGTTGTGACATATTGGGTGTGAAAACATGATTGTGACATCAAATGTATGACATAGTGATTACAAGGACAATTATAGGACATCACAGTTGTGACATGATGTGGCATCATGGGTGTGACATCTTGTGTCTGACATCACATGTGTACCTCACAGTTGTGACATCATGAGAAAGTCATCATGAGTGTGACCTCATGTGTGTAAAATCACAGAAGTGACTCAGGAGTGTGACATCACAGTTGTGACATCATGGGTGTGACATCAATACTATGACATAATGTGTGTAAAATTATGGTTGTTACGTTACACGTGTAACATCACAGGTATGACTTCACAGGCATGACAACACAGGTATGACATCATGGGTATGAAACATGTATAAATCATAGGTGTGATATCAAACGTTTGATATCACATTTGAGACATCACAGGTGTAACATTTTGAATGTGACATCACAGGTGTGACATCAATAATGTGACATAACGGGTGTCATATCAGTGGTGTAACATAGTGGGTGTGAAATCAAGACTGTGACATCATGGGTGTGACATCATGGGTGTGACATCATGGGTGTGGCATAAGATGTGTGACTTCTTGATTTTGATTGATATGACTTCATGACTTTGACACCAATTGTAAGACCTCAGGTTTATGACATAATGGATATGAATGAGTGTGACATCACGAATGTAACATCACTAGTATGACAAAAGAGGTATGTCATCACAAGTGTGACATCAAGTGTGTGACTTCACAGGTGTGACATAATGGGAGTGACAGCACAGGTGTGGCATCATAACAGGTGTGACACCATGGGTAAGATATCATACGTGTGACATCTGTAGTTTGACATCAGCAAAGGACATTATGGGTAGGACATGACAAGGGAGTGACATCGCTATGTGACATTATGGGTAAGACATCACAGGTGTGACATCACATATGAGATATCACAGGTGTAACATTATGAGTGTAAAATCTAGAATGTGACATCACTGTTGTGACATATTGAGTGTGAAAACATAATTGTGACATCAAGTGTATGACATAGTGATTACAAGATCAATTATAGGACATCATAGGTGTGACTTCATGTGTGTGACATCTTGTGTGTGACATCACATGTGAACATCATGGTTGTGACATCATGAGAAAGTCATCATGAGTGTGACATGTGTGTAAAATCACAGAAGTGACTCAGGAGTATGACATCACAGGTGTGACATCATGGGTGTGATATCAATGCTATGACATCATGTGTGTAAAATTATGGGTGTTACATTACATGTGTAACATCACAGGAATGACATCACAGGAGTGACATCACAGGTATGACATCACAGATATGACATCATGGGTGTGACATCATGGGTGTGTCATCCATAGTTTGAAATCAAGTGAATGACATTATGGATATGACATGTGTAGGAGATGGATATTAATCATGGTAATGACAACATGGCTGTGACATTATAGGTATGACATCATGTATGAGACATCACAGGTGTAACATTATGAGTGTGACATCATGGGTGTGACATCACAGTTGAGACATCATGGGTGTGATATCAGTTCTGACATCAGGAGTGTGAAAAGTGTATAATTCATGGGTGTGATATCATACGTTTGATATCACAGTTGAGACATCACAGGTGTCACATTATGTGTTTGACATCACAGAGTGACATCAAGTGTATGACATCATCGGTGTAAAATTATGGGTGTAACAAAGTGTGTGACATCATGGTTGTGACATAATATGTGTTGCGTAACGAGTGTGACATCAAGTGTATGACATGGATATGAGATGGTTAAGAAACGGGTGTGACATCTTGTGTATGACATCACCTGTGTGGCATCATGGGTTGACATCATAAGTGTGACATTATTGGGATGACATCACATGTATGATAACATGGGTATGACATGGGATTGAATTATAAGTATGACATCACAGCTATGACATTACAGGTGAGATATCACAGGTTGTGACATCACGGTTGTGGCATCAAAGGTATAATATCATGAATATGACATCAAGTATACAACATCACGGGTATGACATGGGTATGTCATGGTAATGAGTCATGGGTATGACACCATAGGTATGACATCACAAGAGTGACATCACAGGTATCATATCCCAGGAATTAAATGTGTATAAATCATGAGTGTAATATCTTTGGTTTGAGATCACATTTGAGAAATCACAGGTGTAACATTATGAGTGTGACATCACAGGTGTCACATCATGAGTATGACATCATGGATGTGACATGATTGGGACATCATCAGTGTGACATCAAGGGTATGACATCATGTATGTGAAATTATCACTTACATTACACATTTGACATCACAGGTATGACATCACTGGTGTGACATCAAGTGTATGACATCATGGGTATTAAATACATATGAATTACAAGTATGACCTCACAGCTATGACATCATAGGTATTACATCATGGTTGTGACATGGGCATGATATCTTGAGCCTGACATCCACTGTACAACATGGGTATGACATGGGTATGTCATGGTAATGAATCATGGGTATGACATCATGGGTGTGACATCATGGGTATGATTTCATGATGTGACATCAAGTGTATGACATGGATATGAGATGGTAAAGAATTATAGGTGTGATATCATGAGCATGACATATTAGGTGTGACATAACAGGTGTGACATCATGAATGTTACATCTAGTATATGACATCATTGGTATGATATAGTTATGAGTCATAAGTAGGACAGTTTGTGTGTGATATCATGAGTATGACAACATAGGTGTGACATCATGTGTATGACATCACAATTGTGACATCATGAGTGTGACATCATGGGTATGACATCATATGTATGATAACTTGGGTATGACATGGTATGAATTACAAGTATGACATTACAAGTGTGACATCACAGGTGTTTCATTACAGTTGTGACATCATGGGCGTGATATAATGAGTGTGACATCAAGTGTATGACATCATGGGTATGACATGGGTATGTCATGGTAATGAATCATGAGTATGACACCACAGGTGTGACATCATGGGTTTGACTTCACAGGTCTGACAACATGGGTGTGACATCACAGGTATAACATGATGTGTGTGACATGCAGGTGTGACATCAAGTGTACTACATCATGGGTATGACATGGGTATGAATCATGAGTATAACATGATGGATGTTATATCTCAGGTGTAAAGTCATAATTGTGACATAGAGTAAAGAGTAAAGGACATTCTGGGTGTGACATCATGAGTGTGATCTGTGTGACATCGTGGGTATGACATGGTTAGAAATCATAAGTATGATATTGTGGGTATGACATCAGGGTTGTGACATCACAGGTGTGGCATTATAGGTGTCACATCATGGGAATGACATCATAAGTGTGCCCTCATGGGTGTGACGTCACTGTTGTGACATTGTTGGTGTGACATCATGGATGAGACATCAAGTTTATGATATCATAGGTATGATATGGTTATGAATCATGGGTATGTCATCACAGGTATGACATCACTGTGTGACATCCGGGGTTTGACCTCATGGGTGTGATATCCGGAGTTTGACATCAAGTGAATGACATTATGGGTATGACATGTGTATGAGATGGGTATGAATCATGGGTATGACATCATGGCTGTGACATTATAGGTGTGATATCATGCATGAGACATCACAGGTGTAACATTATGAGTGTGACATCATCGGTGTGACATGAATATGACATCAATTGTAGGACATTATGGATATGACATCACGAGTGTGACATTATAAGTGTGACATCCCAGTTGTGACACTATGGGTGTGACATCACGAGTATGACATCATGAGTGTGATATAACTGGTGACAACAGATATGACATCACAGGTGTGACAAATTTGGGTGTGACATCATGGTTATGATATCATGATATGACATGATTGTCACATAAAGTGAAGGACAAAATGGGTGTGACATCAAGTATATGATATCATGGGTGTGACATGGGTATGACATCATGGGTGTGATATCATAGGTTTGACATCACAAGTGTAACATTATCTGTGTGACATCATTGGTGTGACATCAAGTATATGACATCATGGGTATGACATGGGTATGAATCAGGGTATAACTTCATGGGTGTCACATCATAGGTGTGATGTCATGATTGTGATTAAAAAGGTTAGGACTTTCTAGGGATGACATAAAGAGTGTGATACAACATGTATGGCATCACGGGAATGACATGGTTAGAAATCACAAGTGTGACATCACTGGTATGACATCAGGGGTGTGACATTAAGGATGTGACATCACTGTGTGACATCATGGCTGTGACTTCACAGATGTGACATCAAGTGTGTGACATGGATATGAGATAGGTAAGAATCACTGGTGTGAGAGCATGGCTATGACATCACTGGTGTGACATGATGGGTGTGACATCATGAGTGTTACATCAAGTATACGACATCATTGGAATAATATGGTTATGAGTCATAAGTAGGACATTATGGGTGTGACATCAGGTGTATGACATCATGGGTATGCAATATGTATGAATTAAAGTATGACACCACAGCCCTGATATTACAGGTGTGAAATCACCGATTAATGTTATGGTTGTGACATCATGGGTGTGATATGAGTATGACATCAAGTGTATGACATCATGATTGTGACATCAATTGTAGGAAATCAGGTGTGTGACATCATGGATGTGACCTCATGGGTGTGACATCACAGTAATGACATTATGGGTATGACATCATGGGTGTGACATTGTAGGTGTGACATCATGCGTGAGACATCATAAGTGTAATATTATGAGTGTAAAATCACTGGTGTGACATCATGTGCATGACATCAGAAGTATGAAGTATATCTTTAATAATAAAAACAACATCTCACTAATAACAAAAATATCTCAATAACAATTTTTCCCTAATAATGACAATATTTCAGTACCAACAACAATATTTAAATAATAATAGCAATCTTTCAGTAAAAATAATGAAAACATATCACTAACAATAATATCCCACTATTAAGAATATCTCACTAATATTAAAAAAGATAACTCACTAATAATGACAACAATAACTCACTAATAATAGCAACAATATCTCACTAATTGTAACAAAAAATCTCATTAATAAAAACAGTATTTCACTCATAATGGAAACAATATCTCACTAATAATAACAGTGTTTCAGTAATAATAACAAAAATTTCTCACTAAGTATAATAAAAACATCTCACTATTAAAAACAAAATCTCACTAATAATAACAATACCTCAATAATAATAACAAAAATAACTCACTAATAATAACAATATCTCACTTATAACAATATCTCTCTAATAATAACAATATTTCACAAATAGTATCTATGTCTCACAAATAACAATATCTCACTAATAGTAACAATATCTCAGTAATAACAATAACAATATCTCATTAATAACAATATCTCAGTAATAATAACAATGTATCACTAATAATGAAAAATATCTCAATAATAAAAAGAATATCTAATAACATTATCTTACTAATAATAAGAAAATATTTTACAAATAATAGCAAAATTATCTCAGTAATAACAATATCTCACTAATAATAACAGTATCTTCTTAATAACAAAAAATCTCACTCTTAATAACAATATCTTTATAATAGAAATGTCTCACTAAAAATAACAAAAATATCTCTCTAATAATAAGAATATCTCACTAGTAATAATAACAAGATCTCACTAATAGTAAAAATCTTTCAGTCGTAACAAAAATATCTCACTAATACTAAGAATAATATCTTACTAATAAAATATCTCAATATTAATAACAATATGTTAATAACAATAACAGCAATATCTCAATAATAAATACAAAATATCTCTGATAATAACAATATCTCACTAATAATAACAATATCTCTCTAAAAATAATATTCTGTTTAATAATAAAAAATACCTCACTAATAATAATGAAAATATCTCTCTAGTAATAAAAACAATATCTTACATTTAATAACAAAAGTATTTCTCTAATAACAACAATATCTTACTACTAATAAGAATATCTCACTAATAATTAATAACAACAATATCTCACTGATAATAACAATACCTCACTAATAAAAACAATATCTCACCAATAACAACAATAACTCATCAATAACAAAAATATCTCACTAATCTCACAAATAATAATATCTCAATATGAATAACAATATCTTAATGATAAAAATAGCAATATCTCACTAATAAAATGAAAATATCTCTCTAATAATAATATGTCACAAATAATAACAAAAATATCACATTATTAATAACAACAATATCTCACTAATAAAAACAATTTTTTACAAATCATAATATCTCACTGATAATAACAACAATATACCATTAAAAACAACAATATCTTCTTAATTATAATAATATATCTTTAATAATAACCACAAGATCTCACTAAGAACAAAAATTTCTCAATAATAATAATAACAAAAATATCTCATGGATAATAACAATATCTCACTAATAACAACAAGATAAAAAAGTCACATTAATAATAATAATAATATCTCACTTATAATAACTATAATATCTCACTAATAAAAACAATATCTGACTAATTACAACAATACTTCACTAAGTATAACAACAAAATCTCACCATTATTAACACCAACATCTCAATAATAATAACAGTATTTCACTAAAAATAACAATCTTTCAGTAATTGTAACAACAATTTTCCCCTAATAATAATATCTCAGTAATAACAAGAATATCTCACTAATAATCACAACAATATCTCAATAATAATAACAATATCACACTTATAATAACAAACATATTTCATAAAAATGTTAACAATATCTTCTAATAATAAGAATACCTCATTAATACTAGTAACAATATCTCACTAATGCTAACAACAATATTTCTTTGAAATAATAATAATACTTTATTAAAAATTTAACAATATCACACAAATAATAATAAAAATATCTCAGTAATATTAACAAATTCTCAATAACTGTAACATTATGTCACTAATAATAACACATTAATAATGAGAATATCTCACTAATAATATATCACTAATAATAACAGAACTATCTCACTAAAAATAATAATATCTCACTAATAACAACAGCAATATTTCATTAAAATCTTAAAATATTGAATTAATAATATTAACAATGTCTCACCAATAATAAAAATAAAGTCTCACAAATAACAATAGCTCACTAATAATAACAACATCTCACTAATAATTAATAACAACAATATCTCACTGATAATAACAATATCTCACTATTAACAATATCTCAATTTTAGTAACAATATCTCATCAATAATAACAAAAATATCTTACTAGTAAAACGATATCTCAGTAATAATAACACTGTCTCATTAAAAATAACAAAAATGTCCACTAATAATATTATCTCACTAATAAAAAGAACAATCTCACTAATAATAAGAATATCTCACTAATAATAACAATCATTAAGTAACAATAACAAAAATATCTCACTAATAATAACAGTATCTCACTATTAATAATAAAATCTTAATAGTAATAAGTAGAATATCTCACTAATAATAACAAAAATATTTCTCTAATAATGAAAATAATATCTCATTAATCATAACAAAAAATCTCACTAATAATAACAACATCTCACTAATAACAAAAACAATCTCACAAATAATTACAATATCTCAATAATAATAACAAAAATATCTCACTAGTAATAATAACAATATATCATTATTAATAACAAAATCTTAATAATAACAAAAATATCTCAGTAATAATACCAAAACTATCACTCTAATAAGAAAAATAATATCTCACTAATAATAACAAAAATATCTCACTAGTAATAACAATAGTTCATAAAAATATTAACAACATCGCACTAATAATAATAACAATATCTCACTAATAATAACAATACATCACTAATAACATCAATATCTCACTAATAATAATAACAATATCTTACTAATGACAGTAACAATATCTCACTAATAATAACAATACTATATCACTAATAATAACAACAATATTTCACTGATAATATGAAAAATATCTCACTATAGTAACAACAATATCTCACTAATAATAATATCTCATTTAAAATAACATCTCAATAATAATAAAAACAATATATCACTTATAATAACAAGATCTCACTAATTGTAACAATATCTGAGTATTAATAACAAAATTGTCTAACTAATAACAATATCTCACTAATAATAACCACAATGTCTCAATAATAATAACAAAAATTATACACTAATATTAACAACAATATCTCTCTAATAATAACAACAATATCTCACTAATAAAATTATCTCACTAGTAATAACAAAAAATTCACTAATAAGAACAATATCTCACTAATATTAAGAGTAATACTACACTAACAATATAATCAATCACACCAATAATAACAAAAATAACTAATAATAACAATCTCTCACTAATAATAGTAACATCTCACTGGTAATAATAACAATATCTCACCATAGTAACAATAGTTAAGTAATAATAACTAAATGAACTCACTAATAATCATAACAATACCTCAATAATAATACCAAAATCTCAATAATAATAACAATCACTAACAATAAAAACAATAACTCACTAATAATAACAATATCTCACTAGTAATAACAAAATATCTCACCAATAACAACAATATCTCACTAATAATAACAATCTTTCAGTAATAGTAACAAAATTTTTTCTTAATAATAACAATATTTCAATAACAAAAATATCTTACTAATAATCACAATATCTCACTAATAATATCTCATTTGAAAAACAACTATCTCACTAATAACAACAAGAGTATCTCATTAATAATAACAACAATATCTCACTTATAATAATAATAATATCTCACTAGTAATAACAACAATATCTCACTAATAACAAAAGTATCTCAGTAATAACTATAATGTTTCACTAATAATACTAACAATGTTTCATTAATAACAATACCTCTAATAATAACAATAATATCTCACTAATAAAAACCACAATATCTCACTAATAACAATATATCACTAATAGTAACAATCTTTAAGTTATAACAACAATTTTTTCTAATAATAAAAATATTCTAATAATAATAACACTATCTCACTAATAATTACAACAATATCTCACTAATATTAACAAGAATATCTCAGTAATAATAAAAATATATTTCATTAAAATATTAACAATGTCTCACTAATAATAACAATATCTCACTAACAAAAATATCTCACTAATAATAATAATGTATCACTAATAATAATAATATTTCGCTAATAATAACAGTATCTCATTAATAATAACAACAATATTTCACTAATAATAATATTTCACTAATAATAACCACAATATTTCAGTAAAAAGCAATACCTCACTAATCATAATAACAGTATCTCACTAATAATAACAACAACATTTCACTAATAATAATTAAATGTCACTTTCATTGTCTAGAGATTGGTGTTCATGCAGGACACTGGGTATCCCTAAGCTATGTTTCTGTATGTTGTTGCGTGGGGTGTGTGTGTGTGTGTGTGTGTGTGTGCTCCTTCACGTCTGTGTGTGCATGCTTTCTCCTGCCTGTAAGATTCAGGAATATGCATGTTGGTTCATAAGTGTCGGGGAACAGGAGGTTGTGCATGGTGGAGAAGGAAGGGTCACCCATCACAGGCCCTCCTCAACAGCAGGGCACCTGCCAGCCACTGAAGGGTCCAGCAGGAGGGCGGCAAGCACTAAGAGGACTGAGCAGGTACTTGCAAAGGATCCTGTGGGAGCCCGACCTAAACCCCTGACAATCTGGAGCCAAGGGGCAGAGCTGCAGAATCAAATGCCTGGACTTGAGGACCAGGAACTGACACCGCTCACTCAGTGCTCAGCCAGGACACTCAGACTGGGTGTGTCCCAGAGATTGATCCAGCATCTGCCTGCCTGACCCCGCCCACATGGGGTTGCCCCTAATTCTGACAGCCAGTTCTCTTCTTAGAGATGCAGACTCCTCTGTTACTGGCCACAGGCTCTCAATTTGCCAGGTCAAGGCACCCAGACAAAAAGGACCTCCCAGGATGATCCTCAGCTGGTAGCACACCCTGGTCATGGAGACACAGAGCTCAAGGAACAGGGGAAGATGAACAGAGGACACATGGGATGGGGTGGAGAACCAACCTTCTTCATGGGGCACTAGGCTCAACACTGCTGCCACCTAGCAGTGGGAGGCTCTGCACTGGACCTAGGGAAATGTTGAGGTGCTCTCTGTCCTTGACTCCTTCAGTATCCCTGGCCTGACCACAGAGTGAAGTGGGAGATGAAAAGAAGGGCCCCCTAAAAACCTTGGTCTACTTACCCAGGCACACATGTTGGTATCTCAGGTACCCCTCAATATGAGTTCTGGTGGATGCTTCCCCACAAAGTCATCTAGTCATATGTTCACCTCAGAGGAAGAGAGATGTGGGCTGCCCAATTCCACAATCTCTCTTGCAGGCCACCTGGCTCCCTGAGCTGAGGACAAGGACATATCCAAAGAAGAAATGAATAGTCTATCCCAACCTGCTGCATTGAAAACCAAGCTCTGGCCTCCCGCCCCCAATTCTAAGCACCTACTAAGTAAGCATCTCCAGGCAACTGACCAGTAAACCAGACAACCATTATGATCTAATTTCACCTCCCTCACAATATCTCTCCTCTCTCTAACCCTCCATCCCACCTCCACCACACCCCAGACCTTCACCAACCACCATGCAGCACTCAGGGGACACTTTGATCTCCTTCCTTCCTCCAAAGTCCCCAAGTCACTCTCACCATTGATCCTTCTTTTTATATCCTAGCACACACCCCCTTAACTACCTGTGCCTAGGGGTTACGCACACATGCATCTCAGAGGTCCCTGAACAGATTCAAGTGGACACAACATGACAGGCACATAGACACAAAGCACAATGAGCATTAACTACTTGTCCCACCAGGATCCCTGCAGCACATCCCCTTCCCACACCAACTCCTCCTAGACCAATTCACATCAAGGTCCTCTGAGGGTGCCCATTGCAAATTCTCAAAGTTCATTCAAACTTTCTCTCCAAGTGCTCACTACAGCAGCATGACAACAACTGACTGGCTATCCACCTATTTATATAACTATCTACATATGTATCTATCTATTTATCTCTCTATATATATCATTTATCATCTATCTATCTATCTATCTATCTATCTATCTATCTATCTATCTATCTATCTATCTATCTATCTATTTTTACCTACCTTCCTAACTTCATATGTACCTACCTACCTTCCAACCTACACACCTCCTAATATCTCATTATGTAACACACACAGACACACACACACACACATATATATGTATATGTAAATATATATATATATATATATATATATATATATATATATATATATATATATGTAAATTTTTTAGGGCAGAAGAAACTATGCCAGATGAATTCCATGGTCATTTGAAAACTGGTTTTCATGATCCACCAGCAAGCCTTCCTTTCATGAGCACTGAGAGTCTACAGAGGTCCACCCCTGCACTCTCAAGGGCTTATGTCACAGCTGGTTAAGACCCCTCTAACAACCTCCAAGAGAGAAGCCTTCTCTGCTTTCCACTTCTCCCACTATACCAAGCTTCCTTGAGGCATCTGCTCTGATACAACCAAGAGAGCTCTCTCCATCCAGCCAGGCCTGCTCTGAGTTACCACAGGTGCAAGGCCTGCAACCCCAAGGAAGGATGGTTCCTGCCACCCTCCATAGTATTTATTGCTAAACAATTGTCCCATCCATCCACCAATATAGAAGTACCATCAGCAACATATCCCCTGCTGTGCCACACAGGCCTTTATCTGGAACAACTCCCCTATTTTCCCCCTCAAGCCTTTCTACACCTTGTGCCCACATTCCTATAGCCTGGGCATAAGTACAGACTTAAGGATTTCTGCTACATCCAAACCTGACGTTTCCAGACAATGATGAGGTCAACACCACAAGAAATAATACAGCATGTGCCCACACTGAACCTGTTTCAGGGCCATCAGAGGCCTAGTTTTTTGATTAGAGAACACACAGTGACTAGAACACATCAGAGGCCTAGTATCCTGACTAGAGAACACACACACACACACACACACACACACACACACGGAGAAAGGGAGAGACAGGGACAGAAACAGAGAGAAACTTTGATCTTCCAGTTTTTTTTTTTTTTTCTGGAAATGAGATTGTACATCTGTTAATTGCAGAACCATATCTATTCTTCCTGAAATCCCTAAACACGTAGAGAAGGCCAGGTGTCTTTGGGCATTCATCCTGGCTCATCTTCCTGGATAGTAGGGATGGTCAGCTAGTCAGAAGAAGCCCAGAGTACGTTGCCTGTTTGTTTGTCAGGCATCAGAGCTAGGAGGTTTTCAAGGTATCCAGCCTGGATGTTTCCCAGGCAGTTGAAGCTGTTTTGGGCACCCCTGGTACTACAGCATACTCTGGCTGTTTCTACTCACTTTGACCCTGAGCCAAGACACTGCCTATACTCCTCACCCCTTTCGGGCACAACATGATGTTGCTTGCATAGGATAATGGTAGAGCCTCCCAGACCATTGAATGGTTTTGGGTATCTATGTAATTTCATTACAGAACTGAGACCCCTACCTATAACGCGCGCCTCCCGTGTCCCCCCCACGCCCGTGAAATAGAAACATGAGAGGCAGAATTTGGGTAGTTACTGCAAAACGAGGCTTTCCTCTGTAACACAGATGAGGAAAACGCGGAAGGACGGGGAAGGAAGCGGAAGGGCGGGAAAAGCCGGAAACGGCCTAGCTTAAATACACCCTAGAGTGACCTATTCACTTCTGATTGGCTGTTCGCTCACCACCCAATATTACGCCTCGGGATTGGCCAGTGACTTGGCGGTCTTTCTGCCTTTGCAGCTGCGCAGTTGATTGTTTACAAGTGGGAAGACAGGAGGCCAGCGCCATCTTGGAATGGCACATACCGACTGCGGCTCCCAACACCTACCCCCACCAGAAGCACAGCTACAGGAAAGAAGCTCCAGGAAAGGATTTTTTTCTTAAAAAATAAAAGCAGGAAGGGAATGCCAGAGATAACAACTCTAGACCTAAGAAGGGGATAAGGTGGGGTTGAGGTTGGTAGGGAGGACATGAACTGGACAAAGATATCTGGCCACTAAAGCTACCAAGCCCTGAGATGTTGATACCGCTCACAGAAGCAGGATAGCATGTCTTCACACCATGACTCTCTGTGGGTTAGTAACAAGGGGATGTGGGGGGCAGAATGGTGTACTGTAAGGTTGCTGCTGGGCAGCCTCAAATAAAAGCAAGTGGGACTGGGATCACTCTGTTGAACAGGGGTGTGCAAGACAAGTCATCCACAAGAACCCAGATACAGCCTGTCTGAAGATGCCTGTGTTGAGAGGTCCTGTGACTCTGTAAAACCTAAGATGTCCTCCTGCACTGACTGCACTCTGGACCTGGGAGGCTGTGCTTCCTGAGTCAAGCTAGCCAAACCCTCTGTCTCAGGCCTTCTCTGGTAAGCTGGAATCTGCTCACTCACAGGCATCCCCTGGGCCTAGAAGCCCTCAGGAGCCTCTAGTCCCTCCTGTGCAACCAGAATAGAGTGGCTCCCAAGAAGGTCTGCCACCATGTACAGAGAGTCTCAGGGATGTGAAGGTGGAATCCTCAAAACAATTCCACTTGATGGCAGTAGAGCATGGAGAATGCCATATGCCAGGCTGTATGAGCACTCTCCCTCTGCCCTTCCTGAGGCAAAAAACACCAACCAGCAAGCACTGTAGAGTGAAAAATTATAAAGGCCATTTTATGAAATATGTATAGGTTTTTCGCCTTACAGAACTCGGAACTGAAAATAAGATTTCAGGCCTTCACATTCCAGGTGAAGGACACTTGCTGGATTACATTCCCCAAGCCTCATCCAAGGCAGGAAGGCATTCCTGACTACAGATAAAGATGCTACCACCTAGGTGGGGCCATAGCCCTATAGCCGGAAAAAGTAAAGATAGTAATCTGAAATGGCAGGATAGGACACAATAGCATGGTGAAGACCACATTTTTGAGAAGAATGAGTGTGCAGAGTGATCTCACATGACTCTAGATCATTTGGGCTAGATTTTCTGAAATGTTCCACTGTTCTTGGTAACTCCCCCACCCCCTTGGTCTTCCCAGTGCTATGTTCAAAATTTGTAAAACAACCAAGCATGTGTAAGTGCGCGAAAATTCCTTCCTCCCCCCACCCCATGCTATAAAAGACCCTTTAACCCACCACACGGGGCAAAAAACCCTGCTCTTGGAGCTAAAGAACTTGTCGTTTTTGACCGCTGGCTCCTCCCCTAATAAACCTCTGCTGATTGCATCCAGGTATGGTTTCTTGTGATTTTTGGGTGGTCGCGATTCCCTGAGGCTTGAGGAAGGGTCTCCCGAGTATGGAGGTCTTCAGCACCAGCTGCCAACATGGCCAAGCACTGGGGCTTTCCAATGGACAGAGATTCGTGTCCATACAGACATGTGGGATGCCTAAGCAGTGTTTTTGTATGTTGTTGGGTAGTGTGTGTTTGTTTGTCTGTGTTTAGGGGGGCACATGCTCCCACACCTTTGTGAGTGTGTGCTATCACCTGCCTATAAAGATCGGGGTATGGATGAGGGTTCCTAAGTTTTGGGGACAGGACAATGTCCACAGCAGGGATGGAAGTGTAACCCATCACAGGAACTCATCAACAGCACCACACCAGCCAGCCACTGAAGAGTCCAGTAAGAGGGCAGTGAGCATTAACAGGAGGGAGTAGGTACTTGTAAAGGATCCTGTGCAAGATTTACCTCTACCCTATGCCAATATGGACCATAGGGGCAGAGCCTCAGATACAAATGCCTGGAACTCAGGACCAGGAGCTGACCCCACACATTCAAAACCCAGCCAGGCCAATGGGACTAGGATGGGCCCAGAGATTGATCCAGAATCTACCTGCCTGACCCTTCCCAACTGGGGGTCCTCTAACTGACAGCCAGTTCTCTTCTTGGGGATTCAGGCTCCATTGTCCCTGGGCACTCTCTCTCAAGTAGCCAGCTCGTTCTCCCCGTCCCTCCTCCTCCTGATCCCACTCATCCATCCCCATCTGCCTGTGGATCTATCATCAGATCTGATCGTCAGATCTGCTCGTCCATGGGATCCGTTCAGGTGGCGGTCAGATCCGATCCATAAAAAGGCCATAAATAAATAAAAAGAAGAAAAAAAGCCACGTTTTCTTCCCCTCCTTTCGTTCCTTCCCTCCCTGCTGGGCTCCAGGGCTCCTGGTTTTCCCATGAACGCACGGTTTGGCCAGTGAGGGACACCGGGCATCACCTGAGATGTAGTCCCCGTCCCCCGGCGCCATCTTGCCCGTAGTCCTGAACTGGCCACGAGGTCCCCTGGACCCTGTGCAGGCCCATGGGGTGGCTCCCGGGCATAGGGCAGGGCGTGGGACACGGGGGGGTGAGGGGGTGTCCCGGGGGGCGTGTTCTGCCATCTGGGGCTGCCCCCTGGCCTCCGGGACCCTCCCACAGCCCACAGGGTCCTCCTCCCCCAGAGTCTCTCTAGGCCCGATTGGGTCCTCTGGGGCCTCAGCCCAGCCCCGTGGGCGTGACAGCAGGAGTGGGGGAGTGGCTGGGAGTCTCTGGGGGCATGCCCGACCGTCTGGGACCGCCCACCGGCCCCCAGCCCCTCCCAGCGTCCCACAGAGTCTATTCCCCATGGGGTCCCCTGGTGCTGCAGCCTGGCTCTGTGGGAGTGTTAGGGGATGTGGGGGAGTGGCCACTCATGATTGGGGGCATGTTCAACCATCTGGAACCGCCCACCGGCCGCACAACCCCTCCCAGGGTCCCCCAGGGTACAGGCTTTATTGGGTCCTATGGTCATCAAGTCCCTGGAGTCCGGCCCTGTGGGTTTGTTAGGGGGTGTGGGGGCGTGGCCAGTCATGATTGGGGGCGTGCTCGACCATCTGGGACCACCCACCGGTCCCCCAGCCACTCCCAGGAAACCAGGCAACCATTATGAGCTCATTCCAGCTCCCTCACAATCTGTCTTCTTTTTATATACCTTGTCCTCATCTCAGGGTGATAGGTGGTCTGCAGGGGAGACTGTGGAAATGGGCACCCAGCCCCTCTGGGCCTCTGAGGTGGACAGATGGCTGGATGACTTTGTCAAGAAGCATTTACCAGAAATCATATTGAGTGGTACCTGAAATACCAACCTGTGTGCTCGGGTAAGTATAACAAGTTTTTCAAGGTGGGGAGCTTTAATTGTATTTTCCACCAAAATCTGGGCTCAAGCCAGAGAAATTGAAGTAATCAGGGACACACAAAGCATGCTACCCATTGCTCTGGGTCCAGTTCAGAGTCTCCAGCTGCTATGTGGGAAGCCAGTCTTGGGCCTAGTGCCCCAGGGGGGAGGTTGGTCCCTCACTCCCACAGTGTGTGGCCTCTGTTCAACTTCCCCTGTTCCCTAAGCTCTCTGACTCCAACACCAGGCTGTCCTACCAGCAGAGGACCATCCTGGGAGGGCCTTCCTTACTGGGTTCCTTGACCTGGCAACTTGAAAGAGTGTGCCCAGGGACAGTGGAGACCACATCCCCCAAAAGAGAACTGGCTGTCAGCTTTAGGGTAACCCCATGTGGGCGGGGTCAGGCAGCCAGATGCTGGATTGATCTGTGGGCCCTACCCAGTCCCAGTGTCCATGCTGGGCACTGAGGAGGCCTGGTCAGTTACTGGTCCTCATGTCCAGGCATTTGTATCTGAGGCTAAGCCCCTAGACTCCACATTGGCAGGGTTTTAGGTAGGGCTCCCCCAGGTTCCATTGCAAGTACCTGCTCATGACTCCTATTGCTTGCCACTCTCCTGGTAGATTCTTCAGTGGCTGGCAGGTGCCCTGCAGTTGAGGAGTGCCTGTGATGGGTGACCCTTCCATCTCCACCATGCACAACCTCCTTTTCCCTGACACTTAGGCACCCATATTCATATTCCTGAATCTTATAGGCAGGAGAGAGCATGAACACACAGAAGTGCAGGAGCATGCTCCCATGAGACAGTGCATACACACACACACACACACACACACACACCATGCAAAAGCAAACAAAATCATAGTTTAGTAATTTTGATTGTCCTGCATGGACATCCGTGTGTAGCAAGTCAAAGCCCAGTGCTTGGCCATAGTGTTGGCAGCTGGTGGCAGCTGGTTGTCATTTTTTCCCTCAGGAATGGCAGCAGGACAGCGCCTATGAACCCTGGCAGTTGGCATTCTCCATGCTCTACTGCCATCAAGCTGAATTGTTTAGAGAATGTATCATGCACGTTCCTGCACCTATCTGAACATGGAGACAGACCTGCATGAGAGTCACTCCATTCTGGCTGCAAAGGTGGGACTAGGGGCTCCTGAGGGCTTCTTGGCTCAGGAGAGACCTGTGTGCAAGCATGATCCAGCTGACCAGGAGGACAGGGTCTGCAACACAGGGGTTGGCTAGCCTGCTTCGGGAAGCACAGCCACCGAGGTTCTGAGCACAGTGCAGGTGGACATCTTAGGTTTTACAGAGTGTATATATAAACTGTCTACACAGGCATCTGCAGCCAGGCTGCATCTGCGTTCCTCTTGGAGACTTTTTTGCACCTCCATGTTCACCAGAGTGATACCGATTTCTCGTGCTTTTATTTGAGCCTGTCCATCAGCTGCCTTAGAGGATGCCCTCTCTACCTCCATGTCCACTTGTTACTAACCCACAGAGTCAGGGTGTGGGAACAGGCTATCCTGCTTCTCTGAGCTGTCTCAACAACTCAGGGCTTGGTATCTTTGGGGGCCAGATATCCTAAAGCATTTAGTGTTTTCCCTTCCAACAACAGCCCCACCTCAACCCCTTCCTAGGTCTAGGAATTGTATCTGTGGCTTTAATTTTTTATAAGAAAAGGCTGTATTTTAGAACAGTGCATCAGGTGGTGATAGGAGATACAGGCCTGTTAGAAAATCAGCTAAGTACCCAGAACCCTTCAGTGGTCTGGGAGGCTCCCCCATCATCCTATGCAATCAACCTCATGGTGTTTCCCAAGAGGGCAAGGAGCTTAGGAATTGTCTTGGAAAGGGGTCAAACTTAGTTAAAACAGTGAGAGTATGCTCTAGTCCCAAGGGATCTACCCAGGCCAGGTTGTCAGGAAACAATCCAGGACTGGTTCCTTGAAAGCCTCCTGGCTCTGATGCCTGACACACAAACAGGTGGCAAACTCTGGGCTTCTCCTGACTAGTTTTACTTCCCTAACATCCAAAGTAATGAGCCAGGATGGAGGCACAAAAGACACCTGGCTTTCTCTGCCATGTCTAGGAATTTCTGGAAGAATAGACATTGTTATGGAGTTAACAGATGGATAGTCTCAGATCCCAGTTAACTGAGAGTTCAGACTTTCTTTCTTTCTCTGTCTGTCTCTATCTCTGTGTCTGTGTCTCCCTGTCTGTCTGTCAGTCTATGTCTTTGTCGATCTCTCTGTCTTTCTGTCTCTGTCTTTCTCTCTCTCTCTTTGTGTGTGTGTGTGTGTGTGTGTGTGTGTGTATGTGTGTGTATCTATGTATCTATTCACTGTGTGTTCTCTAGTGAGGAAACTAGGTGCTTAATGACCTTTGAAGGATGTACAGTTTGTTACCAGTGTGTATTATTTCTTATGGTGTTGAGCTCAGCATTGTCTGGGAAGGCCTGGTTTGGATGCAGTGGAAATGCTTAAGGCTGTATGTGTGTCCAGGCCATAGCTTGGGTGGGCACAAGGTGTAAAATTGCTTGAGGAGGACAACAAGAGTGTTGTTCCTGATGGTACCTCTCTGTCTTGGTGGATGGATGAGACAATTGCTTAGCAATAAATACTATGGAGGGTGGTAGAACCCTCCCTTACTAGGGGTTGTGGGCTTTGAATTAGTGAGAACTCAGAGCAGGTCTGCCTGAATAGAAAGACCTCTCTTGGTAGTATCAGAGCAGATGCCTCCAGGAAGCTTGGTAGGAAGTGGAAAGCAATGTCAGGCTTCTCTCATGGAGGGTGTTAGAGGGGTCTTCTTCCACCAGTTCTGACTTAAGGGCAGTTCAGGAGTGGACCTCTGGAGACTCTCAGTGCTTCTGAAAGGAAGGCTTACTGGTGGATAGTGAAAAGCATTTCTCAAATGACTATGGCATACATTATCTGGTAAACAAAGAGGCTGTTCTGCCCTAGAAATGTGCCTGGAAGTGTACATATTGGTGAGCCAAAAGAAGATAGTATAAGGTTTGTAAGTAGATAGGTAGATAGGTAGATATGTAGCTTTGCAGGAAGATAGGAAAAAGATAGATAGATGATAGATAGATAGATAGATAGATAGATAGATAGATAGATAGATAGATAGATAGATCCATAGATAGGAGGATAGCCAGGCAGTTATTATTCTGCTGTTGTTGTGAGCACTAAGAGAGAATATTTGAAGGCACCTTGAGAATTTCTCATGGGCACTCTCAGAGGACCTTGGTGTGAATTGGTCTAGAAGGAGTTGGTCAGGGGAGGAATGTGCTTCACTGATCATGATGGAACAAGTGATCAATGCTCATTGTGCTTTGTTTCTAGGTGCCTGTTATTTTGGGTCCACTTGAGTCCCTTCAGAGAGTTCTGAGTTGCATGTGTGCCTAATCCCTAGGCACAGGTATTTAGGTGTGTGTGTGCTAGGATACAGAAAGAAAGATACATGGTGGGAGTGACTTGGGAACTTTGGTGGAAGGAAAGAGAGGGAAGTGTCCCCTGAGTGCTGCATGGTTTGCTGGTGAAGGGCAGGGGTGTGGTGGAGGGTTAGATGGAGGAGAGGGATTGTGAGGGAGCTGCAATTAGCTCATAATGGTTGCCTCGTTTCCTGGTCAGTTGCCTGGAGGTGCTCACTTGGTAGGTGCTTAGAATTGAGAGCCTGAGTCCAGGGCTTGGTTTTCAGTGGTACATGTTTGGATGGAATATTCATTTCTTCTTTTGATATATCATTGTACTCAGCTCAGGGTACTATGTGGCCTGCAGGCAACATTGTGGATGTGGACAGCCATCCCCTCAGGGCTCTGAGGTGGATAGATTACTGGATTACTTTTTGGGGCAGCATCCACCAGAACTCATATTGAGGGGTGCCTAAGATACCAACCTCTGTGACCAGGTAAGTAGACCATGGTGTTTGGGCGACCCTTCTTTTCATCTTCCACTTTACTCTGGGCTCAGGTCAGAGAAATTCAAGATGTCAGGGACACACAGAGCAGCCCATTCACTGCCTTGGGTCCAGTGCAGAGCCTCTTGCTGCTTGTGGGAAGCCAGTATTGGGACTACTACCATTGGAAAGGTAAGATACCCACACCCACCATGTGGGGCCTCTGTTCAACTTCTCCTGTTACATGAGCTTTGTGACTCCACCATCAGGGTGGCCTACCAGTAAAGGATCATACTTGCATGGCCTTCTTGGTTGGGTGCTTTGACATGGCAAGTTGAGAGAGTGTAGCCAGGAACAGAGGAGGCTGCATTCCCAAGAAAAGAAATGGCTATCAGCTTTAGCGGACACTTTTGTGGGCAGGGTCAGGCAGGCAAATGCTGGATCAATATCTGGGTCCTGCCCTATCCCAGTGTCTTGGCTGGACATTGATGAGGTGGGGTCAGTTCCTGGTCCTCATCAAGTCCAGGCTTTTTTTTTTCTGAGGCTCTGCATCCATGTTTCAGATTGGCCAAGGTTTTAGGTACACCTCCCACAAGAATTTTTGTAAGTATCTTCTCATGCCTCTTAGTGCTTGCTATCCTCCTGCTGGATTGTTCAGTGGCTGGCAGGTGCGTTACAGTTGAGGAGGGCCTGAGATGGATGACCCTTCCATCTCCACCTTGCACAACCTCCTGTTCCTGACAGTATACACCCACATCCATATTCCTGAACCTTATAGGCAGAAGAGAGCATGCACAAACAGAGGTGCAGGAACATGCTCTTTTGTGAGTACACACACATGCACACATGCACACACTCACACACACACTCACACACTCACACACTATGCAACAACATACAAAAACATAGCTTAGGCTTTCCCAGTGTCTTGTATGAATACCCACCTCTAGACAGTGAAAGCCCCAGTGTTTGGTCATGTTATATACAGGTGGTGGCAGCTGGTTGGCATTTTTCCTCAGGAAGGGCAGAATGCACCCATGCAGCCTGGCAGTTGGCATTCTCCATGCTTTAGTGCCATCAAATGGAATTGTTTTGAGGATTCCTCCTGCACATACCTGTGCCTCCTTGAACATGGTGGCAGACCTGTTTGGGAGCCACTCTATTCTGGCTGCACAAGCATGAATAGGGGCTCCTAATGGCTTCTAGACCCAGTAGAGTTCTGTGACCAAGCAGCATACAGCTGAATAGAGGATTGGGCTGATGACACAAGGTTAGTATAGCCTGACTCAACAAACATAGCCTCCCAGATTCTGAGTGCAGTGTAGGAGGATATCGTAGGTTGCACAGAGTCAGAGGACCTCTCTACACTGGCATCTACAGCCAGGCTGCATCTGGCTTCTTGTGGGCAACTTGTCCTGCTCATCACTGTTCATCAGAGTGGTAATGGTCCCTCTTGCTTTTGTTTGGTGCTGACCAACAGCTGCCTTACAGGTTTCCCTCCCAACCCCCATGTCACCATTTTACAAACCCACATAGTCAGGGAGCAAGGACTGGCTATCCTGCTTCTCTGAGCTATCTAAGGGCACATCTAAGGGCTAGGTAGCTGTTATGGCCAGATATCTTTAAGCATTTAAGCTTCTCCATGCCAATCTTAGCCCCATCTCTGCCTCTTCCTAGGTCTTAGGTTGTTATGTCTGGCTTTCGTTTTTTTGGAAAAGAGTCTATTCTGGAACTGTGCTTCAAGTGAGGGTAGGGGTACTTTTCCTGTCAGAAAAAATACACCCTAGTCCTCAGAACAATTCAATGGTCTGGGATGTTCTCCCATCATCCTATGCAAGCAACCTCACTGTGGGTCCCAAGAGGGCAAGAAGCCTAGGCAGTGTCTTGGCTCAAGGTCAAAGTGAGTAGAAACAGCCAGAGTATGCTGTAGTCTCAAGGGTGTTGAACACAATCCAGGCTGCCAGGGAACCCTCCAGGCTTGGTTCCTTGAAAGCCTCCTAGCTATGATGCTTGACACACAAACAGGCAGCATAGTCTGGGCTTCCCCTAACTTACCTTCCCTAACATCCAGGGAGATGAACCAGGATGAAGGCTCAAAAGACACCTTGCCTTTTCTGCCATGTCCTGAGATTACTGGAAGAATAGATATGGTTCTGGAATTAACAGATGGACAGTCTCAGATCCCAGAACACTGGGATTTCAGAGTTTCTCTATGTCTCTGTCTTTGTTTCTCTCTGTATCTCTCTCCTATTCTCTCTGTCTCTCTGTCTTTCTCTCTGTCTCTGTATGTCTGTCTCTGTCTCTCTTTTTTTCTCTCTGTGTGTCTCTATTTATCTACTTGCTCTGTTTCCTCTAGTCAGGAAACTAGGCCCTTGATGGCATTAAAGCAGGTCCAATTTGGGCCCAGGGTGTATCATTTCTTATGGTGTTGAGTTCAACATTGTCTGGGAAGGTCAGGTATGGAGGTAGACAAACCAACACAGCCATAAGTGTGCCCATGATAAGCTATTCAGGACACAAGGTGTAGAAAGACCCAAGGGGGACAGGAGGAGAGTTGTACCTTATGGTAGTTCTGTCTTGGTGGATGGATGAGAAAATTGCTTGGTAATAAACAATATGGATGGTAGCAGGAACCATCCTTCCTTGGAGTTGCAGGTGGACTTGCACCTCTGAGAACTCAGAGCAGGCCTGCCTGAATAGAAAGAGCTCTCTTGGTTGTATCAAAGCAGATGCCTCCAGAAAGCTTGGTAGGGAGAGGCAAGTTAAAAGCCATGGCAGGGTTCTCTAATGAAGGTAGTTAGAGGGGTCTTCTTTACCAGCAGTGACTTAAGCACTCAAAAGTGCAGGGGCAGACCTCTGGAGACTCTCAGTGCTCATGAATTGAAGGCTTGCAGGGTGATATGAAAAGCATTTCACAAATGACCATGGCATTCATCATCTGGTAAACAGAGAGGTGATTCTACCCTAGAAAATGTATCTGGAAGTGTATATGTTGGTGGGCCTAAGGAGATAGTAGAAGGTTTATAAGTAGGTAGGTTATTAGGTAGGAAGGTAGGTAGATATGTAGTTAAGAAAAAGATAGATAGATAGATAGATAGATAGATAGATAGATAGATAGATAGAAAGATAGATAGCTAGATAGAAAGATAGACAGACAGACAGACAGACAGACAGACAGATAGACAGATAGATACCTACATACATATATAGTTTCATAGGTAGGAAGTTAGCCAGCCAGTCGTTATTATGCTGTGGTAGTGAACAAACACTTGGAGAGAATGTTTGAAGACACATTAAGAATTTCCAATGGGCACCCTCAGAAGATCTTGATGTAAATTGATCTAGTAGGTGTTGGTGAGAGGAAGAGATGAGTGCAGCTATCCTGGTGGGACAAGTGACAAAGGATCATGGTGCTTTGTGTCTAGGTGCCTGTCCTCTTAGGTCCTCTTGAATCTCTTCAGAGAGCTCTGAGTTGCATTTGTGCCTAGTGCCTTCACAGGTAGGTAGTTGGGCATGTACTAGGATACAGAAATAAGGATTAATGGTGAGAGTGACTTTGGGATTTTGGGGAAAAAAAGAGTAAATTGTCATAATGTTTGCCTGGTTTCCTTATCAGTTGCCTGAAGATACTTACTTAGTAGGTGCTTAGAATTGGGGATGTGAAGAAAGGGCCTGGTTGTCAAGGGTGCAGTTTGGGATGGAATATTCATTTCTTCTTTTGATATGTCTATTATTATGCTCTAATTGCATTTTGAGAGAAAAGTTTTCTTTTAACAGGAAGGGTGATATGTAGGAGGAGCTAAGGTGAGAGGGGCACCAAGAGGAAGAGAAGAAGTAAAGAGAGGAGAAGCTAGGTGATGAGAGAGAGAAAGAGAGAGAAAGAGGGGGGATATGGAGGCAGTTGTTCACCTGTCTTCAGCAGTCAATGATAGTTGATATATCTAGGCTGGGTATTAGGTTACACTTCTGATTGAGCATTACCTAATTTATAAAGCATTTGATTAACATGTTTAAAAAGTGTAGAAAAGCAAAAAAAAAAGGGGGGGCATGTGATAGGGGTTTTCTGGGGGTGGGAGAAATGGGGAAAGGGATGGCATCTGAAATATAAATAAAATATTCAATAAAAACTAATAATAAAAAATATATTGACTGTTACAAGGTATCCCTGATCAAATACCAGAATGTTATTTTATACTGAGGGCGCCCTCTATAGTTGGTGAAAAAATAAAGCTCACTACTGTGATGAGTGAAGACAGTTGATTTTAAGTGAAAAAAAAAGTTCAATTATCATCTGAGAAATTAACTACATGGATATAGGAGTTGGACTGGTTTATTTATCTATTGACTTGTTTTTTTCTTATTTGTTACTTTTTTATGTTTTTACTCTTTTTAATTTTTTTATTTCTTAATATTTTTATTTTATTTTGTTTGTTTTGATTTTTTATTTATTTCTATTTCCTTTTTGTTATCTGTATTTTTATTTATAGGTTTTTATTTTTATCTTATTTTCTTATTTGTTATTATTTCTTTTATTTTATTTTTGTTTTTTTTTAGTTTTTATTTGTTATTTGTTTTACTTTTATTTGTTTTTGTTTTATTTTATGTTTTTATTTGTTATTTTTTATTTGTTTTTCTTTTATTATTTTTATCTTATTCTGTTGTTTAGGTATTTTTGTTTTTTCTTTGTTTTTTCTTTGTTTTTAATTTTATTTTATTTAAATTTATTTGTGCTTGTTTTATTTTATTTATTCTTTTCTTTTTTTCTTTTCTTTTCTTTTCTTTTATTGGTTTTTTTCAAGACAGGGTTTCTCTGTGTATCCCTGGCTGTCCTGGAACTCCCTCTGTATACCAGGTTGGCCTCAAACTCAGAAATCTGGTTGCCTCTGTCTCCCAAGTGCTGGGATTAAAGGCGTATACCACCACTGCCCGGCCACTTACTTTTTATTTGTTTTTTTATTCTTTCTTAATCTGTTTTTATTTGTTTTTATTTTATTTCGTTTTATTTTTCAATTCATTTGTGTTCATTTATTCACTTATTTTTGTTTATTGCTTTGGTTACTTTGAACAAGACCAGCAAGAACATCACCTTTGTCCACATATTTTTTGAGACCACATGACTTGTCAAGAAATCTTCATGAATTTTTTTCTTCACAAGAATTCTAGCAAAGTGTTAGAGCTCATTTATTGACATGATGTTAGTTCTCATGGCAACATAAATATGTATTTATAACCATAAATTGAAAAAATAATAATTTAATAGTGTCCAAATTAAGGATTGGGTAAAATATTTCTGAAATAATTTCTTATTAAATTTTTAAAAAATCATAGAAAAAATAATTTAATATTCCCGAATTATTTTCTTGTAAAATATTTTTTTAAATCATGGGAAAATATTTAAAAAATTAAAAATCATGGAAAAATAAAATAATAATATTTCTGAATAATTTTCCTGTGAAAATTCTTTAAAAAAAGAAACAAACAAATAAAAAAATTAAAACTTATGGAAAAATAAAAAAAATTAATCTTCCTGAATTATTTTCCTGTGATAATTAGTTTCTAAATAAATAGAGGAAAAATAAAAAAAATAATTAAAAAATCATAGGAAAATGAAAAAGTAATTTAATATTTCTAAAAATTTTCTTGTGAAATATTAATATAATGACAATAATAATGACAATGATAATAAAATAATAATAATAAACTTTGTATGGTGTTTGATTTCACTGGGGTGAGATATCTGTGTGTCAGCCTCCTGATAGAGGCTGTACCCTGTGATCGCTGAGCATCAATCTCTGCCTTAGATTATGTAAAGAATGTTCGCCTGAAAATTGTTTTAATTTTAGGTAAGTATGTGTTTATAATATATACTTATATTAATCTTTATCATTATCTTTATATTCATGTTTTCATTTATATTTACATTTACATTAATATTCATATATATTATAATATTTACATTTATATATTTATATTTAAATATTTTATTGATATCAGCATTATATAATTCATTGGTCTCAGTATTTAACATGAAACCTATTAACTTTTTTAAATTGCTCTTTTCTGCACCTCACATCCCTTTCCTGATAGAAGGTCTGTCTGGCAAAATGTATTATAAAAAAATTGGCTAAGAATGTAATTAAAATGATATGAAAGAAAAAAGGCAGAGGAGGATGTGAGAGAGAATGAAGTCTGAAAAGTAAACAAATAAAATAAAATTAAAAATATCTAATTAAAGTATTCAATTAAAAATATTAAATTAAAAATATTTAAAAATAACCAATAATAAAAATATCCAATAAAAAATTAAAAATTAATAAAAAAATTATTATAAAAGTCTTGTATGCAAACAGGATGTAAATAAATGTAAATTTAAAATATCCAATAAAATGTTTTTTAAAAAATTGACTAAGGAAAAAGAAGAGCAAATGATTGTTTGTATAACTCAAGGTATGATTCAACTTCCATAGGACACTAACATTTAATTCATATGATTTTATATAATTTATATAGTTTGTATAATTTATAAAATTCAAATATTTTATATATTATATAATTTATATAATTTTATATGATTATAAATAATTTATTTATTTATATGTGCTCTAGTTTATGTTTTATACAAGTTATATAATTTTATGATTTATATAATTCATATGATTTACATATTTTATAAAATTTATATAATTTTACATAATTTATATATTTTGTATTGTTTTATATGATTTACATTATTTCATATAATTTATATAACTTATATAATACTATATATAATTTTAGGTAATTTGTATAATTTATAAAAAAAGATTCAGTGTACATGGAGCTTAAATATTTTCATGGCCACCATCAACTTCTGATAATAATGATGTGATATTCAAAGTCATATTACATTTATATTTTTTATATATTTAGAATATATTTATATTATATATTTACATCATCACATGAACATTATATTTATATCATACATTTACATTATATACTTATATTATATATTTATATTATATTTATACTATATACTTGCATAATCACCATATTAAAATTATGTTGATATTGAATGTGAGTTTTCAAATTTTTCTGATAAAATTGAATACTAGCATGGAAAAATATTTGATAAAATTGAAAACACTATTTAAAAACTAGTAATAAAATTTAAGTTAAATATTAAAAATTTAATGAAAATATCAGGAAAACACATTAAAAAGTAATTTGATTAAAATGATGTTGGGTGTGTACTAGGTAGGATACAGAAAGAAGGATCTATGGAGAGAGTGACTGGGGACTTTGGAGGAAGAAAGGAGAGCAAAGTGCCCTCTGAGTGCTGCATGGTGGTTGGTGAAGGGCTGGAGTGTGGTGGAGGTGGGATGGAGGGTTAGAGAGAGGAGAGAGATTGTGAGAAAGTTGGAATTAACTCATAATTGTTGCCTGGTTTTCTGGTCAGTTGCCTGGAGATGCTTACTTTGTAGGTGCTTAAAATAGGTGCGTGAGGCCAGGGCCTTGTTGTCAAGAGGGGCAGTAGGGATGGAATATTCATTTCCTCTTTTGATATGTCCTTGTCCTCAGCTCAGGTTGCTAGGTGACCCTGCAGGAGAGATTGTGGATGTCTATGCCCAGCTTCTCTGGCCTCTGAGGTTAAAGTTGACTGGATAACTTTGTGGGGCAGCATCTATCAGAACTCATATAGAGGGGTACCTGTGATACTAACCTGTGTGCCCGAGTAAGTAGACCAAGGTCTTCGGGGGTGCTCTTCTTTTCATTTTTCACTGCACTCTCGGTTCAGTCCAGTGAACCTGAAAACTTCAGGGAGACACAGGACAGCCCACCCATTGGCCTGGGTCTAGTGCAGAGCCTCCTGCTGCTAGGTGGAAAGCAACTGATGGGACTAGTACCCATGAAGAAGGTTGGTTTTCTACCCCACTATGTGTGGAATCTGTTCAACTTCCCCTGTTTCCTGAGCTCTGTGACTCCACCAACCAGGTGCCCTATCAGCCAAGGGTCATCCTTGGAGGGCCTTCTTGGCTGGGTGCCTTGACCTGGCACCTTGAGAGAAGGTGCCCAGGGTCTGTGGAGTCTATATCCCCAAGAAGAAAACTGGCTGTCAGCTTTAGGGGACACCCATGTGGGCGGTGTCAGGCAAGCAGGTGCTAGATCTATCTCTGGGCCCACCCCAGTCCCAGTGTCCTGGCTGGGCACTGAGTGGGCGGGGTCAGCTTCTAGTTCTCAAGTCAAGGCATTTGTTTCTAAGGTTCTGCTCCTTGGCTCCAGATTTGTGGAGGGTTTAGGTAGGGCTCCCACAGGATCCTTTGCAAGTACCTGCTCATGACTCTTAGTTCTTGGCACCCTCCTGCTGAACACTTCAGTGTCTGGCAGTTGCCCTGCAGTTGAGGACTGCCTTTGATAGGTGACCATTCCTACTCCACCATGTACAACCTCCTCTTCCTTGACACTTATAAACCCTCATCTATATTCCTGAACCTTTGTAGATTTCTCCTGTCCATCCCTGTGCCTCTCTGAACATGGCAGCAGACCTGATTGGGAGCCACTCCATACTGGCTGCACAGACAGGACTAGGGCCTCCTGAGGGCTTCTAGGCCCAGGAGAGGCCTGTGTGTGTGCAGGATCCAGCTGACCAGAGAAGAAGGCCTGAGACACAGGGTTTGGCTAGCCTGACTCAGGAAACACAGCCTCCCAGGTCCTTAGCACGGTCAGTGCAGTAGGACATCTTAGGTTTTACAGAGTCACAGGACCTCTATACACAGGCATCTGCAGCCAGGGCTGCATCTGGCTTCTTGTAGGAGACTTGTCTTGTCCATTCCTGTTCATCAGAGTGATAATGGTCCCTTTTGCTTTTGTTTGAAGCTGCCAGAAGCTGCCTTACAGGATGCCCTCACTACACCCATGTCCCCTTGTTACTAATGTACAGAGAGTCAGGGTGTAGGGACAGGCTATCCTGTTTATCTGAGCTGTCTCTACATCTTAGTGCCTGGTAGCTTTTGTGGCCAGAAATTTTTAAGCACTTAATGTCCTTTCTGCCTAACACAGCTTCACCTCAACCCATTCCTAGGTCTATGGTTGTTATCTCTAGCTTTTTTTTTTTAAGAAAAGGCTCTATCTTGGACCTTTATTTCAGGTAGGGGTAAGGGTGCCTGGCTTGTCAGAAAATCATGCAAATCCCCAGAACCCTTCAATGATCTGTGAGGCTCCCCTATCATCCTTTGCAAGGAATCTCATGGTGTGGCCCAAGGGTGCAAAGAACCTAGACATTGTCTTGGCTTGGGGTCAAAGTGATTAAAACATCCAGAGTATGCTGTAGTCCATAGTGTGTACAAAACAGCCTAGGCAGCCAGGGAACCATCCTGGCCAGGTTTGCCTCCAGGCTCTGATGCCTGATACATGAATAGGGAGCAAAGTCTGAAATTTTCTTGACTAGCTTTCCTTCCCTAACATTCAAGGAGATAAGGCAGGATGAATGTTTTAAAAAAACCACCTGGCCTTCTTTGCCATATACAGGAATTTCTTGAAGAATAAACATGGTTCTGGAATTAAAGGATGAACAGTCCCAGATTCCAGAAAACTGGGAGTTCTGAGAGTTCAGAGTTTCTCTTTGTCTCTGTCTCTCTCTGTCTATGTCTTTATCTCTTTTTGTCTCAGTATGTCTGTCTGTCTGTTTGGCTTTCTCTTGCTCTCTCTCTCTCTCTCTCTCTCTCTCTCTCTCTGTGTGTGTGTGTGTGTGTGTGACTGTGTGTGTGTGTGTGTGTGTGTGTGTTTCTATTTATCTATTTGATGTGTGTCCTCTAGTCAGGAAACTAGGCCCCTGATGGCTCTGAAGCAGGTCCAGTTTCAGTTTATGTTGTATCATTTCTTATGGTGTTGAGCTCAGCATTATCTGGGAAAACTAGCTTTACATGTAGGATAACCCCTAAGGCTGTATGCATGCCCAGGCCATAGCCTTAGTGGGCATTGTGTGTAGAAAGTCCCAAGGGCTACAGCAGGAGAGTAGTTCCTGATGGTACTTCTGTCTTGGTGGGTGAATGAGAAAATTGCTTGGTAATAAATATTATGTGGGGTGGCAGAACAATTTTTTCCTTGGGGCTGTGGGTCTTGCATCTCTGAGAATTCAGAGCAGGTCTGCCTGGATAGAGAGAGCTCTTCTTTTATATCAGAGCAGATACCACCCCGACACTTGGTAGGAAGGGAGAAAAGAAAAGCAATGGTAAGCTTTGCTCCTGAATATTGTTAGAGGGGTCTTCTTACACCAGCTGTGACATAAGCCGTTGAGAGTGCAGGGGTTGACCTCTGGAAAATCTCAGTGCTCCTGAAAAAAGGCTTGGTGGTAGAACATGGAAAGCATTTCTCAAATGACCACGGCATTCATCATCTGGTAACCAGAGAGGTGATTCTGCTCTAGAAAATATACCTGGAATTGTATATATTGATGAGCCATAAGGAGAGTGTAGGTAGTGTGTAAGTAGGTAGATATGTAGTTAGGTAGTAGGAAAAAGATAGATAAATAGATAGACAGACAGATAGGAGCTGTGTAATTAGTTATGTAGGTAGATAAGGAAAAGATAGATGATAAGATAGATAGATAGATAGATAGATAGATAGATAGATAAAAAGATAGGAGGTGTGTAAGTAAGTAGTTAAGAAAAAGATTGATAGATAAATAGATAGATGGATAGATGATAGATAGATTTTTAGGTAGATAGATGATAGGTAGGTAAATACATAGATACATAGATACATCAATGGAGTGATACATCCATACATCGATACATAGATAGATACATACATACTTACATAGGTACATGGACAGCCATGCGGTTGTTATCATGCTGTGGTAGTGAATACTTGGAGAGAATATTTGAAGGTACATTGAGAATTTGCAATGGGCACACTCAGAGGACCTTGGTATGAATTAGTCTAGGAGGAGTTGGTGAGGAGAGTGGTTGTGTTGCAGAGATGCTGGTGGGACAGGTTATAAATGTTCATTGTGCTTTGTGTCTAGGTGCCTGTTATCCTGGGTTTACTTGAATCCTTTCAGAGAGCTCTCAGTTTCATATGTGGCTAGCTTCTACACAGGTATGTAGGTGTGTGTGTGTGTGCTAGGATATAAAAAGAAGAATACATGGTGAGTGTGACTGGGTGTTTTGGAAGAAGGAAGGATAGCAAAGTGTCCCCTGAACGCTGCATTGTGGTTAGTGAAGGGCTGGGGTGTGGTGGAGGTGTGGTGGATGGTAAGAGAGAGGAGAGATTTTGAGGGAGCTGGAATTAGCTCATAATGGTTGCCTGGTTTTCTGGTCAGTTGACTGGAGATGCTTACTTAGTAGGTGTTTAGAATTGGTGGCCCCAAACAAGGGCCCCATTGTCAATGGGGCAGGTTGGGATGGAATATTCATTTCTTCTTTTGATATGTCCTTGTCCTCAGATCATCATGTTAGGTGGCTTGCAGGTGAGATTGTGGAAGTGGGCAGCCAACTTCTCTGGACCTTTGAGGTGGATGGATGACTGGATGACATTGAGGGGCTGCATCCACTAGAAATCCTACTAAGGGGTACCTGAGACACCAGCGTGAGTATATAGACCAAGGTTTTCAGGGTGGGACCTTCTTTTCATCTTCCACTGTACTTTGGGCAGAGTCCAGGGGAACTGAAGACATCAGATACACACAAAGCACCACACCCATTGCCCTGGGTCCAGTGCAGAGCCTCCTGCTGCTAGGTGGTTAGCCAGAGTTGGGACTAGTACCCATGGAGAAATTTGGTTCTCCACATTTACCTTGTGTGTCCTCTTTTCATCTTCCCCTCTATCCTGAGCTGTCTGACTCCAATGCCAGGGTGCCAAACCAGCCCAGGGTCATCCTGGGAGGGCCTTCTTGGCTGGCTGCCTTGACCTGGCAACTTGAGAGCATGTGCCCAGAAAGCGCAGAGTCTGCATCCTCAAGAAGTCAACTGGCTGTGGACACCTGTGTGGGCGGGATCAGGCAGGCAGTTGCTAGATCAATCTCTGGGCCCACCCCAGTTTCAGTTGCCTGGCTTGGCACTCAGTGGGTGGGGTTAGCTCCTGGTTCTCAAGTCCAGGAGTTTGTCTGAAGCTGTGACCTTATGGTCCAGATTGGCACGGGTTTTAGTTAGGGCTCCTGGATGGTCCTTTGCAAGTACCTGCTCAAGCTTCTTCGTGCTTGCCAGCCTCCTGCTGCACACATCAGTGGCTGGCAGGTGCCCTGCAGTTGAGGAGTGCCTGTGATGAGTGACACTTCCCTCTCCACCATGCACACCCTCCTGTCCCCCAAAACTTATGCACCTTCATCCATATTTTTGAACATTATAGGCAGGAGAGAGCATGCACACACAGAGGTGAGACAGCATTCTCCTGTTTGAGCTCCTGTAAAAACAGACACACACAGACACACACATACACACACCACGCAACAACATACAAAATGATAGCTTAGGCACTCCCAGTGTCCTGCATGGACACCCACCTCTTCCCAGTGGAAGCCCCAGTGCTTGGCCATGTATTTGGTGGCTGCTGGTATCTGATTGGAGTTGTTTGCCTCAAAAAGGCAGAGGGAGAGCATCCATGCAAACTGGCAGTTGGCATTCTCTGTGCTCTACTGCCATCAAGTGGAATTCATTTGAGGTTTCCTCCTGCACATCCCTGTGCCTCTATGAACATGACTGCTGCACTGCCTGGGAACTGCTCTATTCTGGCTGCACAGCGGAAAAGGGGGGTTCCTGTGTGCTTCTTGGCCCATGAGAGAACTGTGAGTGAGCAGGATCCAGCTGACCAGAGGACAGGGCTGGCAACAGAAAGCTTGGCTAGCTTGAGTATTGAAGCACAGCCTCCCAGGACTTGAGCTCACTACAGGAGGACATCTTAGGTTGTACAGAGTCACAGTTACTCTCTACAAAGGCATCTGCACCCAGGGTTGCATCTGTGTTCTTGTGGGTGACTTGTATTCCCTGTCTCTGTTCACCAGAATGAAAATGTCCCCCTTGCTTTTGTTTGAGGTTCCTTAGCAGCTGCCTTACAGGATGCCCTCCATATTCCCAAGTCCCCTTGTTACAAATGCACAGAGAGTCAGGGTCTGGGGACAGGCTATCCTGCTTCTCTGAGCTGTCTCAGCATCTTAGGGTTTGGTAGCTTTTGTGGCCAGATATCTTTAAGCCATTAATGTTCTCTCTGCCAAGCCTGGCCCCACCTCTGCACCTTCCAATGGCTAGGTATGTCATCTCTGGCTTGCCCTTTCTGCTTTTTTTTTCTCGGATAAGGCTCTGTCCTGGAACTGTGCTTCAGGTGGGGGTAGGAGTCCCAGGCCTGTCAGAAAATCACCCAAGACCCCAGAACCCTTCAATGGACTGGGAGGCTCCCCTATCATCTTATGCAAAAAATCTCATGGTGTGCCCCCAAGGGGGGAACATTCCTCAGCCGTGTCTTGGCTCAGGGTCAAAGTGAGTAGAAACAGCCAGGGCATGCTGTACTCTCAAGGTTTTCCTAAACAGCCCAGCCTGCCAGGGAACCATCCAGGCTGGGTCCTTTGAAAGCCTCCTGGCACTGATGCCTGACACACAAACAGACAGCAAATCTGGGCTTCTCCTGATTAGCTTACCTTCACTAACATCCAGGGAGATGAGCCAGGATGAAGGTTCAAAAGACACCTCATCTTCTTTGCCATGTCCAGGGATTTCTGGAAGAATAAATATGGTTATGGAGTTAACAGATGGATAGTCTCATTTCCCAGAAAACTGGTAGTTCAGAGTTTCTCTCTGTCTCTGTCTCTTTTTGCCTTTACCTTTCTGTCTCTGTCTCTGTCTGTCTGTCTCTGTCTTTTTCTGTCTCTCTATGTCTGTCTCTCATTGTGTGTGTCTGTCTGTGTTTGTGTGTTTCTATGTATCTATTTTCTGTGTGCCCTCTAGTGAGGAAACTAGGCCCTTAATGGCCCTGAATTAGGTCAATTATGTGAGCTCGGTGTATCATTTCTTATGGTGTTAATCTCTGCATTCTCTGGGAAGGCCAGGCTTGGAGGTAGAAAAAATTCTTACAGCTGTATGTGTGCCCAGGCCATAGGTCAGTTGTGCACAAGGTGTAGAAAGGCTTGAGGGGGATAACAGAGGAATTGTTTTTGATGGTACATCTTTGTCTTGGTTGATGTATGAGACAATTGCTTAGAAATAAATAATATAGAGGGTGGTAGTACCCATCCTTCATTGAGGTTGTGGGCCTTTCACCTCTGAGAACTCAGAGCAGACCTGCCTGGATAGAAAAAGCTCTCTTGGTTGTATCAAAGCAGATGCCTCCAGGAAGCTCGGTAGGGAGGAAAAAGTGGAAAGCAATGGCAAAGTTCTCTCTTGGAGGTTGTTAGAGGAGTCTTCTTACACAAGCTGTGACTTAAGCTCTCGACAGTGCAGGGGTGGACCTCTGGAGACTCTCAGTGCTCATGAAAGGAAAGCTTCCTGGTGGATAATGAAGAGTTTCACAAATGACCATGGTATTCATCATCAGGTAAACAGAGAGGTGCTTCTGCTTTAGAAAATGTACCTGGAAATGTATATATTGGTGAGCCACAAGAAGACAGTAGGAGGTGTGTAGGTATGTAGGTAGAAAAAACATAGATAGATGATAGATAGATAGATAGATAGATAGATAGATAGATAGATAGATAAAAGGTGTGTAAGTAGGTAGGTAGATAGGTAGGTCAGTAGGTAGGAGAAAAACAGACAGACAGATAGATTGCTAGGTACATAGATGGAGAGATAGAGAGATAGAGAGATAGAGAGATAGAGAGATAGAGAGATAGAGAGATAGATTGTTGGCCAGCCAGTTTTTATTATCCTGTGGTACTGAGCACTTGCAGAAAAAGTTTGAAGGCACATTGAGAATCTCCAATGGGAACCCTCCGAGGACCTTGGTGTAAATTGGTCTAGGAGGATGTACTGCAGGGATCCTGGTGGGACAAGTGATCAATGCGCATTGTACTTTGTATCTAGGTTCCTGTCATCATAGGTCCACTTGAATCCCTTCAGAGAGCTCTGATTTGCATGGGTGACTAGCCCCTGTTCAGGTAGGTAGGTGGGTGGGTGCTTGGATACAGAAAGAAGGATCCATGTTGAAAGTGATTTGGTGACTTTGGAGGAAAAAACATGAGCAAAGTGTCTCCAGAATGCTGTGTGTTGTTTGTGGAAGGGCTGGGGTATGGTGGAGGTGCGATGGAAGGTTAGAGAGAGGAGAGAGATTGTGAGAGATATGGCATTAGCTTATAATGGCTTCCTAGTTTTCTGATCAGTTGCCTGGAGATGCTTACTTAGTAAAAACTTCGAATTGGGGGCCTGAAACCAGGGCCTGGTTGTCAAGGTTGCAGGTTGGGATGGAATATTCATTTCTTCTTTTAATATGTCCTTGTCCTCAGCTCAGAGTGCTAGGTGGCCTGCATAAGAGATTGTGGGTGTCGGGACCCAGCTTCACTGGGCCTCTGAGGTTAAAGTTGACTGGATAACTTTGTGGGGCAGCATCCACCAGAACTCATATTGAGGGGTACCTGAGATACCAACCTGTGTGCCCGAGTAAGTAGATCAAGCTTTTCAGGGTAGGAACTTCTTTTCATCTCCTACCACACTCTGGGCTCAGTCCAGGGCAACTGAAGATGTCAGGAACACACAGAGCACCCCACCCATTGCCCTGGGTCCACTGCAGAGCTTCCTGCTGCTAGGTAGGAAGCAAGTGTTGGGACTCGTACCCATGGATAAGGTTGATTCTTCACCCACACCCTGTGTGTCGTCTGTTCTACTTCCTCTGTTCCCTGAGCTCTCTGACTCCACCACTTGGGTGCCCTACCAACTGAGGATCATCCTGGGAGGGCCTTCTTGGCTGGCTGCCTTTACCTGGCAACTTGAAAGCATGTGCCCAGGCACTGTGGAGTCTGCATCTTCTAGAAGAGAACTGGCTGTCAGAATTAGGGGACTTCCATCTGGTCATGTCAGGCAGGCATGTGCTGGATTAAACTCTGTTCCTGGCCCAGTCCCAGTGTTCTGGCTCTGCACTGAGGGGGCGGTGTCCGTTCCTGTTCCTCAAGTCCAGGCATTTGTTTCTGACACTCTGCTTTTATGGTTCAGATTGGCAGGGGTTTAGGTCGGGCTCCCACAGGATCCTTTGCAAGTACCTGCTTACATCTCTTAGTGCTTGCTGCCCTCCTGCTGGACCCTTCAGTGGCTGGCAGGTGCCCTGCAGTTGAGGAGGGCCTGTGATATGTGACCCTTCCATCTCCACTATGCACAAACTCATGATCCTGACACTTATGAACCAACATCCATATTCCTTAACCTTATAGGCAGGAGACAGCATGCACACACAGAACTGCAGGAGCATGCCACACACACACACACACACACACACACACACACACACATACACAAATATCATTCAACAACATACAAAAACATAGCTTAGGCATTCCCCGTGTCCTGCATGAACATCAATCTCTAGACAGTGAAAGAGAGATATAGGTATTATTATTAGTGATTTATGGATTCCTTTTTGAGAATTTCATATATGGGCACTGTATTTACATAATTTTTTCGTTCTCTCCTTCCTCCCACTCTTCCCAACCCCCAATACTTTTCAAATATATTTTATTTAATTTTTGTTTATATATATACATATATAAGTATAAGTATGTATGTATATACAAATACTGATAAATAAAGTGTTTTTGTGGAAAAATGAAGATTGACAAAGAAAAACTTTATTAATATATTTATTATAATATTAAATTTGAAAAACGTTTTCCATATAAGTTTTTTATTTATACCAAATTTATTCCTTGTAAGTCTTGTATTATTTTTAAAAAGTTTTAAAAATAATTCAACATTTTCATACATGTTTTTTGAATTTGTCATCATTTCAATCAAATTTTTTCTATACGTTTTGTATTTATTCATCAAATTTTTATGATTTATCTTAATATTTATCAGTAGTTTCATCAACAATTTCTTCAATTTTACCAAACATTTTTCTATGAAAATATTCAATTTTATCAGAAATTTTTCTTTAATTACATTCAATTTCATAATAAAGATTTTCCTTGTCAATCTTCAAGTTTTAAAAAAAAATTTATAAATTTTAAATTTTTCATACTTTTTTGTATTTGTCTTCATTATAAATAAATTTTTCAATATATGTTTGAAAATTTTTCACCAATTTTCACTATTCATCTTAGTTTTTTTATAACAATTTTTTTTCAACAGTGTCTTCAAACATTGTGGAAATACTCAATTACATTAGAACTTTTTCTTAAATCACATCAATTTCATAAAAAAAATCTTTACTTGTCAAGTTTCAATTTTTTAAAAAGATTTTTATTTTCAGTCATTTTTGTATTTGTCATTGTTTTAATAAAACCTTTTCCATGTGTGTTTCATATTTTTTCATCAAATTCTCACTCTTTTTTATCAATAATTTTTCAACAATCTCTTCAATTTTATCAAACATTTTTCAATGTAAATATTCAATTATATCAGAAATTTTCTCTAAATCATATTCAATTTTATTAGAAATTTTTTCTTGTCAATTTTTAATTTCTTTAGGAATATGTTTTAAAGTGTTAATTTTTCATCTTCTATTTATCATCATTTTAATCAAAATATTTTCATGGCTTGTATATTTCATCAAATTTTCTATATTTATCTTAACTTTTTTCACTAGTGTTTTTCAACAATGTCTTCATTATTATCACAGATTTTTCAAAGTAATATTCAATTTTATCAGAAATTCTCATTAAATTACATTGATTTTCATGAGATATTTTTTCCTTGTAAATCTTCAATTTTTTAAAGAATTTAAAAAAAACTGTGTCAATAATTTCATATAGTATTTCCTGTAGTTGTCATCATTTTAATCAAATTTTTTATGTGTATGCTTTCTACATTTTCATGAAATTTTCACTCTTTATCTGCATTTTCATCACTAGTTATTCAACAATATCTTCAACTTTATTAAACATATTTTGCATGCAAATATTCAATTTTATAAAAAATTTTCCTAGAATCACAGTCAATTTTATAAGAATTTTTTTCTTGACAATTTTCAATATTTTTAGAATTTTTTAAAAATTTCAAATTTTTCAAACTTTTTTAATATTTGTCATCATTTTCAGCAAACTATTTCAATATAATTTGTATTTTTTCAACAAATTTTCAATATCTAAATTTTCATCACTAGTTTTTTCAATGCCTTCGTTTTTATCAAATATTTCTTTCATGCAAATATTCAATTTTATGAGAAATTTTACTTAAATCACATTCAATTTTTTAAGAAACAATTTTAAGAAACAATATTTAATTTTTTAATTTTTATACCTTTTATTCTTTATTTCTCATCATTTGATTCAATTTTTCCAAACATGCTTTATATTTTTTATTAAATTTTTTGTTTATCTTGATTTTTATCCCTTTTCCATGTAAAAATTCAATTTCATCAGTAATTATTTTCAATCACATTCAATTTCATGAGACATATTTTACATGTCCCTTCAATTTTTTATGATTTTTTTGTAAACAATTTTAGGTTTTTCATACCAATTTTATATACTTGTCATCATTTTAGCAGTATAGTGTATCTGTCAGGTAAAATAATAGTATCCCATATATCACAGTGTATCTATCAGGTAATATAACATTATTTTATATATAGCAGTATAGTCTTTCTCTCAGATAACATGATCCCGTATATAGCAGTATAGTCTATCTGTCACAGCAGAGTTTCCCACAATCTTTACTTACAAATGAAAGAAATGGCAAGAATCTTTTCTTCACCCAAACATTGATAAGTACTAATGATTATGTAAACATGATAATGTAAACATGATAATGTAAATAAGGTGTTAATGAAAATATATAATATCAATATAATTATTAATATAATGTGAATATATATTATAAATATAGAATGTGAATATATAATATAATTTAAATATGACTTTAAACATTACATCATTATTTTTAAAGGTTGATGATGGGCACGAATATATTTAAGCTTTATGTATTAATGTCACTGAATCTTGTATAACTTATACAAATTACATAAAATTATACACAATACATAAATTATGTAAGTTATATAAATTATATACAATTATATAAATTATACAAAGTATATAAAATAATGTAAAACATATACAATTATACAAATTATATAAATTATGTGAAATTATATAAATAGTATAAAACAAATTATATCAATTTTATGAATTATATAATGTATATGAATTATAAAATAGATCACTTATATTGTTTATATAATTATATAAATTATTTAAAATTATATAAAATGTAAAAACATATATAAATTATATAATATGTAAATTATATGAATCTTATGAATTACAAAAAGTATATAAATTATATAAAATTATATAAATTATATAAAATAACATAAAATCATGAACTACATAAATGTTTGTGTCCTATGGAATTTGAATTACACCTTGAGATAAACAATCATTTGCTCTTTTTTATCTCAGTCAATTTTTTAAAAAAATTTTATTGAACATTTTAATTATTTATATTTACATCCTGTTAGTGTAGAAGAATCTTTTTAAATATTTGTATTAACATTTTATATTTTTATTGAATATTTTTATTATTGGATATTTTTATTGCATATTTTAATCAGATATTTTAAAGGATACATTAAGTAGATTTTTTTATTTTTATTTTATATTTTCCTTATATTATTTTCATTAATATCATTTTATAACTATATTGTATCATTAATATTAACATTGTTGTTATTATTATTATTTTCAGCCTGTAACTATTAATGAAAACACAACCTGGTATCCCACTCTAGTTATTTTACTTTATTTAAACATCATACAAAGTTAATTATTATTATTGTTTATTATTGTTATTATTTTTATACTAATAATATTTTGATATTATATTATTTTTAACATGATTTTATTTATATTATTACAATTCATAGTATTGCTTTACTAACATTACTATTAATATTATTTTAATTTAATTATATATTATTTTATTAGTAATATTTTATAACAATATTTTCAGTATTACTATGATTTTATTATTATTATAGAGACTAGCACATTTGTAAGTTCTCATGTATGACTGAGTGCAGACCTTCCAGTAACACATTTCCACAGGGTTTCAACAATCTATTTATGATTATTATTATTATTATTATTATTATTATTATTATTTCTGTTGTTATTGTCAGTATTATTAATAAGTATTTATATTATTATAATTTCTTAATTATCATTGTTATTATTTATGATTATTATTATCTTATTGTGGTGTCATAATTTTATTGTTATTTAATTATTATTATTTTACTATTATCAATATCATTAGTATCGATATTATTTTATAATTGTATTATTTTATATCATTATTGTTTATTTGAATTCTTTTTTACATTTTTAATATTAGCATTAATAATATTTTATTATTGTTACACTATTATTTCAGTATTATTTCAGTATTATTCTTATTTTATAATTAATATTAACATGTTTTACTATTACTTTTATAATATAATATAAATTATTCCATCATGATTACATTAGAATATCATGTACACGTGACCACACCATGGCTTCTATCATGATTACATTAGAATATCATGTACACGTGACCACACCATGGCTTCTATCATGATTACATTAGAATATCATGTACACGTGACCACACCATGGCTTCTATCATGATTACTTTAGAATAGCACATACATGTGAAGTCGCCACAGCTTCTACCATGATTACATTAAAATATAATCAGGATTACATTAAAATATCAAGTACATGTTAAAACACCAAAGATTTCTCATGGTGATTACATTAAAATATGATGTACACGTGAACATGTCACACTCTATTCCCATGTTATTGTCACACCCATGCTGTCTGTGTCACACATGCACTCTTCCCATGTCATTGTCACATCCACGCTGTGTGTGTCACACACACTCTCTTCTCGTGTTATTGTTACACCCATGCTGTGTGTGTCACACACTCTTTCTTCCTCTGCTATTGTCATACCAAGCTATGTGTTCCCTTTCTGTGTTTTTCACAAAAAAAGCTGTGTGTCACACCCACTCTCAACCCGTGTTATTGTTACAACCATGCTGTGTGTGACACACCCTCTATTTCCATGGTATTGTCACAACCATGCTATGTGTGTCACCCACACTCTCTTTCCATATTATTGTCACAACCATGCTGTGTGTGTTACACATGCTTTCTTCCCATGTTACTGTCACAACCATGACTGTTTGTCACACATACTCTTTTCCTGTCCTATTGTCACACCAATGTTGTGTCTGTCACACATGCTCTCTTCTCATGTTACTGTCACAACCACACTGTGTGTAACAAACACACATGCTCTCTTCCTGTGTTATTGTCATACCAGCGCTGGGGGTGTCACACACACTGTCTTTCACACATGCTCTCTTTTAGTATTATTGTCACAACCATGCTGTGTTAGTCATATACGCTCTCTTTCTATGTTATTGTCACAACCACGCAGTATGTGTGTCACAAGCTCTCTTCCTGTGTTATTCTCACAATAATCATGAAGATCCCTTCATATATCATGTAAACTCAAATAATATGTGGACAAAGTGAGGTTTTCATTGGTTTCGCTAGAGGTAACCAAACTAATAAATAAAAATAAGTAAATAAATAATCACAAACATATTAAAAAACAAATAAAATGAAATATAAACAAAAACATGAAAAAACAAAATAAGAACAAATAAACTCGAATAAAATAAAATAAAAAGAAAAACAAATGAAAACGAATAAAAACCTTAAGAAATAAAATAAGATAAAAACAATAAAACAAAAACCATAAAAACAAAATGAATAAACAAAGTAACAACAAAAAAATATATAAAATAAAATTAGAAATGAAGTAAAATTAAATAAAAACACTAAGAAAAACAAATGAAAAAGAAAAAACAAATACAAATTTAAAAAACATAATAAATTATTTAAAAATTATAATAAATTATCTTTGATATATTACACATGTGTCATCAAAAGTATGACATCACGGGTATGAAATGTGTATAAATCAAGAGTATGATATCATAGGTGTGAAATCACAGTTGAGACATCACAGGGGTAATATTATGAGTGTGACATCACAGGTGTGACATCGTGGTTGTGACATCACTGTGTGGCATCATGGGTGTGACTTAATGAGTGTGATATCACAAGAGTGAAATCATGGATGTGACATCAAGGTGAGAAATCATGTGTGTGACATCATATGTATGACATCATGGGTGTGAAATTATAGGTGAAACATTACATATGTGACATCACAGGTATGACATCAAAGCAAGATATCACAGGAGTGACATCAAAATGTGACATCACTGGTATGAAATGTATATAAATCAACACTGTGATATCATAGGTTTGACACCACAGTTGAGACATCACAGGTGTAACATTATGAGTGTGACATCACAGGTGTGTCATCATGGGTGTGCCATAATTGTTATGCCATCATGATTGTGACACAATTTGAAGGACATCAGGTGTATGACATCTCGGATATGACAGAATGAGTGTGACATCACAGGTGTGACATCACTAGTATGAAAAAAGAGGTATGTCATTACAAGTGTGACATCATGGGTATGACTTCACAGGTGTGACGTGACAGGAGCGACATCACAAGTATGACATCATGAGTATGAAATGTGTATAAATCAAGGGTGTGACATCATAGGTTTGCCATCACATTTGAGACATGAGTGTGACATCACAGTTCTGACATCATGAGTGTGACATCAATGCTATGACATCATGTGTGTAAAATTATGGGTGTTATATTACACATGTAACATCACAGGTATGACATCACAGGAGTGACATCACAGGTATGACACCACAGGTATGACATCACAGGTATGACATCATGGTTATGGAACGTGTATAAATCATAGGTGTGATATCAAAGGTTTGACATCACATTTGAGACATCACAGGTGTAACATTTTGAATGTGACATCACAGATATGACATCATGGGTGTGACATCATGGGTGTGGCACCCAGAGTCTGAAATCAAGTGAATGACATTATGGGTATGACATGTGTATGAGATGGGTATGAATGATGGAAATGACATCATGGCTATGACATTATAAGTGTGACATCATGCATGAGACATCACAGGTGTAGCATTATGAGTGTGATATCAGGATGTGACATCACTGTTGTGACATTTTGGGTGTGAAATCATGATTGTGACATCAAGTGTATGCAATCGTGATTATGAGATCAATTTTAGGACATCATAGTTATGACATCATGAGTGTGACATCATGGGTGTAACATCATACGTGTGAAATCACAGGTGTGCTGTAACAGATGTGACCTCACTGGTATGACATCATGATTGTGATACCAATTGTAAGGTCTGTGACATCACGTATAGGACAAAATGAGTGTGACGTAACTAGAGATACAAAAGAGGTATATCATCACAAATATGACATCAAGAGTGTGACTTCACCCGTGTGACATCAAGTGTATAGCTTGTGACAGGTATGACATCATGGGTGTGACATCAATCATATTACATCATTTGTATGAAATTATGGGTGTGACATTACACATGCGACATCACAGGTATGACATCAAGGGAGTGACATCACAAGTATGACATCACTGGTATGAAATGTGTATAAATCAATACATTTGACATCACAGTTGAGAAATCAGAGGTGTAACATTATGAGTGTGAGATCATGGGTATGAAATCATAAAAAAGACATCATGAGTGTGACATTTTGTGTGTGAATTCACAAGTATGATATCAGGAGTGTGATATTATGGGTGTGACATCATGGGTGTGACACACATGTGTGGCATCACAAGTTTGACATCACAGGCATGACATTACAGGTGTGACATCACATTTATGACATCATAGGTATGATATTACAGGGGTGACATCACAGGTATGACTTCATGGGTATGAAATGTATATTAATCATGGTTGTGATACCGTAGATTTGACATCATGTGTGTGAAATTATGGGTATGACATCACAGCTGTGACATCACAGGTTTGACATCAAGGGAGTGATATACCAGGTATGACATCACAGGTATGACATCATGGTTGTGACACCAAGGATGTGACATCACAGGTATGACATCACAAGTGTGGCATCATAGGAGTGACCTCATAGGTATGACATCAAGGGAGTGACATGACAGGTATGAAATCACAGCAGTGACATCACAGGTATGAAATATATATAAACCATGGATATAATATCATAAGTTTGCCATCACATTTGAGATATCACAGGTATGACATTATGAATGTGACATCATGGGAAAGACATCCTGGGTGTGACATCATGAGTGTGATATCACTGGTGTGAAATAATGGGTGTGAAATAAAGATTGTAGCATGACAAGTGTGAAATCCTGTGTATGACATCACAGGTATGACATCACAGGTTTGACATCAAAGGAGTGAAATCACAAGTATGAGCTCATCTGTATGAAATGTGTACAAATCATGAGAGTGATATAGGTTTGACATCACAGTTGAGCCATCACATGTATAACATTATGTATGTGACATCATGTTAAAGACATCATGGGTATGACATCATGAGTGTGACATCACGGTTGTGACATTACTGGTGTGACATAATGGGTATGAAATAAAGACTGTGACATCACAAGTGTGACATCATAGGTGTGACATCACATGTATGACATCACTTGTGGGGAAAATTCTCGCGGGCGGGGTGGAGGGAGTACGGCGACAGAGTCTCAGGGCGGTCCGGCATCAGGGCTTCCCACACCGCCAGCGGAGGATCCCACATTCACGCAGCTGTCGGTGGGCGGGCCGGCGGCTGCATCGACAAGGTTTCAGGGTTCCAAAAGCTGGGAATCAGGCGGAGAGACCATGGACACGTGGAGTCCGGTTTTCCAAAGCTTTTATTGTTCATGACATGGTGAATGGGCACAGCTGGTACGCACTTCCCCCGCCAAAGGCCAGGGGAGACCAGTCTTATAGGGAAGGGAGAAAGGGGAGGGGATAACTTAATTAGCTACACCCCTGGCCTTTTGATAATTCATTAATATTTAAATCTCTGGAGGTGGAGACTTGTTAGTCACACCCTCAACCTGTCCTAAGTGACTGAAGGTAACAGGTTAAATGGAGTTACCTCGTCCAAGGCCCAACAATCACTTGTATAAAATGTGTATAAATCAAGGGTTTGATATCATAGGTTTGACATCACAGTTGAGACATCACAGGTGTAACATTATGAGTATGATATCATGAGTGTGACATCATGGGTGTGACCTCACAGGTATGACAGCATGGGTATGAAATGTGTATAAATCAAGGGTGTGATATCATAGGTTTGCCATCACAGTTGAGACATCACAGGTGTAACATGAGTGTGACATTACAGGTGTGACATCATTGGTGTGACCTCACAAGTGTGGCATCACGGGTGGGACATCATGAGAAAAATGTCCTGAGTGTGACATCATGTGTATGAAATCACAGATCACATACATCAGGAGTATGACATCATGGGTGTGACTTTGGGTGTGACATCACAGGTATGACATCATGAGTGTTACATCAAGTGTGTGAGATCATTGGTATGATATAATTATGTGTCATAAGTAGGACATTATGGGTATGATGTCACCTGTGGGACATCATGGGTATGACGAGGGTATGAATTATAAGTATGACATCACAGCTATGACATTACAGGTGAGATATCTCAGGTGTTACATCACAATTTTAATAACATGGGCATGATATCATGAGTGTGATATCAAATATTTGACATCATGGGTATGACATGTGTATGTCATGATAATGAGTCATGGGTATGACACAACAGGTATGACACCATGGATGTGAATCACTGTTGTGACATCATGGGTGTGACCTCACAGTATGTTATCACATTGTGTCATCATGATTGTGATGTAAAATTAAGGACATAATGGGTGTAACATCAAGTATATGCCATTATGACATCGGTATGTCATGATGGGTGTGGTATCATAGGTTTGACATCACAGTTGAGACACCACAAGTGTGAATTTATGGGTGTGATATGACATGTGTAACGTCACAGGTATGACAATGTGGGTAAGAAATGTGTATAAATCAAGGGTGTGATTTCATACTTTGGACATCACAGTTGAGATGTCACAGGCATGACATCAGGAGTGTGTCATCACATGTGTGACATCATAAGTAAGACATCATGGGTGTGACATCAAGTGTATGACATAGATATGTGATGGTTAAAAATCACGAGTGGGACATCACAGGTATGACATCATGGGAGTAACATCATGCATGTGACATCATGGGTTTAACATCATGAGTGCGAGATCACAGGTGTGACAAAATTGGTATGACATAATACTTGTGACATCATGACTGTGAAAATGTGTGTGACATCATGGGTGTGATGTCAGTGTGACATCATGAGTATGGCCGCATGGATGTGACACCAAGGTTGTGACATCACTAGCATGATATAACAGGAGTGACATCACGTGTGTTACATAACAGGAGTGACATCATGGGTGTGACCTCACAGGTGTGACATAATGGGAGTGACATCACAGGTATAACATCATGGGTATGACATCACCTGTGTGACATCACACATTTGACATCTGTAGTTTGACATCAGCAAATGACATTATGGGTAGGACATTACAAGGGAGTGACATCGCTGTGTGACATTATTGGTAAGACATCACAGGTGTGACATCACAAATGAAATATCACAGGTGTAACATTATGAGTGTGAAATCTAGGATGTGACATCCCTGTTGTGACATATTGGATGTGAGAACATGATTGTGACATCAAGTGTATGACATAGTGATTACAAGATCAATTATAGGACATCACAGGTATGACATCATGTGACATCACCGGTGTGACATCTTGTGTGTGACATGACATGTCTACATCACGGTTGTGACATCATGAGAAAGTAATCATGAGTGTGACATCATGTGTGTCAAATCACAGAAGTGACTCAGGAATGTGACATTACAGGTGTGACATCATGGGTGTGACTTCAAAGGTATGACATCATGGGTATGACATCACATTTGTGACATCATGGGTGTGACACAATGCTATGACATCATGTGTGTAAAATTATGGGTGTTACATTACATGTGTAACATCACAGGTATGACATAACAGGAGTGACATCACAAGCATGACATCACAGGCATGACATCACAGGTATGACTCCACAGATATGACATCATAGGTGTGACGTCATGGGTATGAAATGTGTATAAATCATAGGTGATATCAAAGGTTTGACATCACATTTGAGACATCACATGTGTAACATTTTCAATGTGACATCACAGATATGACATCATGGGTATGACATCATGGGTGTGTCATCCAGAGTTTGAAATCAAGTGAATGACATTATGGTTATGACATGTGTATGAGATGGGTATGAATCATGGGAATGACCACATGGTTGTGACATTATAGGTGTGACATCATGTATGAGACATTACAGGTGTAACATTATGAGTGTGACATCAAGGATGTGACATCACTGTTGGGACATTTTGGGTGTGACATCATGATTGTGACATCAAGTGTATGGCATCATGATTATGAGAAGAATTATAGGACATCACAGGTATGACATCATGAATGTGAAATAACGGGTGTCACATCAGTGTTGTGACATAGTGGGTGTGAAATCAAGACTGTGTCATCATGAGTGTGACATCATGTGTGTGACATCACAGGTGTTACATTGTGTGTGACATCATAGGAGAGACATCACAAGTATGATATCACAGGTATGAAATGTGTATAAATCAAGTGTGTGATATCATAGGTTTGACATCATAGTTGAGACATCACAGTTGTAATATTATGAATATGACAACATTGGTGTGGCATCATGGGTGTGACATGATGTGTGTGGCATCATGGGTGTGACATCACATGTAAGACATCATGAGTGTGACATCATGTGTGTAAAATCACAGGTGTGACATCAGGAGTGTGACATAATGGGTGTGACATCACAGGTATGACATCATGTGTGTGATGTCACAGGTGTGACATCATGGGTATGACATCATGCATGTTACATCATGGGTGTGGAGTAAGACGTGTGGCATCATTGATATGACTTCATGATTTTGACACCAAGTGTAAGACATCAGGTTTATGACATAATGAATATGAATGAGTGTGACATTACGGGTGTGACATCTCTATTATGACAAAAGTGGTATGTCATCACAAGTCTGATATCATGGGTGTGACTTCACAGGTGTGACATAATTGGAGTGATATAACAGGTGTGACATCACGAGTGTGACACCATAAGTAAAATATCACACGTGTGACAACTGTAGTTTAACATCAGCAAATGACATTATGGGTAGGACAGTGTAGGACATGACAAAGGAGTGATATCGCTGTGTGACATTATGGGTAAGACATCACAGGTGTGACATCATGGGTGTGCCATCATGGGTGTGACATCATGGGTGTGACATCATGGGTGTGACATCATGGGTGTGTCATCCAGAGTTTGAAATCCAGTGAATGGCATTATGGGTATGGCATGTGTATGACATGTGTCTGGCTGAGGTTGGCGTCTATACAGCTCCTTATTACCCATCCCTGAGGGAAACATACACAGCATTATTGATGGAGGCCTCTGTCTTAGGTCTATAGGAGCTCTTCCAGTCCAGTTCTAAGAAGGGCCCTTTGTGATTTGCTAACACAGCACCAGAGTGACACAATGTAAATAGGTTTAGCATCTACTGAGAAAATACAAGAAGGTAACCAGGAAGAATTTATTAATGAAATATAATACAGTGATACACAGTATCTCTCCTTCACCTGCCCCCAGTTGTTTTTGATGACTTGGATTCTCTGCCTCCAGACTTTTAGGATTAAATGTGTGTATTGTTGCCTGGCTAGATGACACATTCTAATCACTAAAAATATGAAAGATAAATATCCTCAGGAGTTCCAAAGTTTTACCAAATTTTAAAAGCCATTGGTTTAAGTTGGATCGAAGGCTTCAAACCAATTTTTCTTCTTTATTTGGATTCAGCTTAGTGTCTCTGACAGATGGCTGTGTTCACTTAGAAAAACAAATGACAGATCAGACCTCGTTGAGAGATATTTCTGTCAAATTTTGGTTTCCTGATGAAGTGTCATTCCATATTTTTGGTGCTTTTTTTTTTTTTGGTCTTTGCTGCTTAGATTTGTTTTGAAAATGGTCATCTACGATTACAGCATACTTTCTCAAGTTCATGTCTGAGAATTACTTGGTACACTATTTTACAGAATTTGACTCTAGAGCTTGGGGTCCAGTAATAGGGCCTGTACTTAGCATGCACAAAGCCCAGGTTAAATTCTTACTGATGCAAAATCAAGAGGCATGCAAATATATACTGTGTAACAAGTAAACACAAACTTCCAGGAGCCTTTGGACTAAGTTCACTAGTTTGGACAGTGGTAAAACACTTGACTAGCATGTGTCCCTGTTTTAGGATTCTGTTATATACACACTAACACACTAACACACACACACACATACACACACACACACACACACACACACACAAATATAAACCTTCAAATGATGGCTAATTTGGTCTGAGATAATGTTTTTGAAGCGTGTGGCATCATGTGCCTATAATCTCAGCATTTGGGGAGGCAGAAGGAGAAGGATCACTGTAAGTTAGAAGGCCAGCCAGACCTATGAGCGTGAGACCCTGTCTCAAACTCAAACCTCCAAACAAAAGTGCAGATATAGAATAGTTTATATTTTAGTGCTTGATAGAAAATTAACTGATATGAGTTGCACTTAGTTCACAAGTCAGAAAAATTCCCAAATACAACATGTGCCCACACTGAACCTGCTTCAGGGCACTCAGAGGCCTAGTTTCCTGAATAGAGAATACAGTGAATACATACATACATACATACATACATACATACATACATACATACATACATACCCCACACACACACACACACGGAGAAAGGGAGAGAGAGGGACAGAGACAGAGACAGAGAAAAACTCTCATCTTCCAGTTTTCTGTAAAATGAGACTGTAAATCTGTAATTCCAGAACGATGTCTATTCTTCCAAAAATCCCTTAACATGTAGAGAAGGCTTGGTGTCTTTTGAGCCTTCATCCTGGCTCATCTTCCTGTATAGTAGGGATGGTCAGCTAGTCAGAAGAAGCCCAGACTATGTTGCCTGTTTGTTTGTCAGGTATCAGAGCTAGGAGGTTTTCAAGCTATGCAGGCTGGATGTTTCCCAGGCAGCTGAAGCTGTTTTGGACACCCTTGGGACTACAGCATACTCTGGCTGTTTCTATTCACTTTGACCCCGAGACTAGACAATGCCTAGGTTCCTTGCCACTTTATGGCACACCATGAGGTTGCTTGCATAGGATAATGGTGGAGCCTCCCAAACCATTGAAAGATTTGGGTATTTATGTAATTTTATTACAGAACTGGGATCCGTATCCCCACTGGAAGTACAGGTCCAGGAAAGGAGCTCCAGGAAAGGATTTTTTCTTAAAAAATAAAAGCAGGAAGGGAATGCCAGAGATAACAACTCTAGACCTAGGGAGGGGATAAGGCTGGGTTGATGTTGGTAGGGAGGATATTAACTGGATAAAGATATCTGGACACTAAAGCTACTAAGCCCTGAGATGTTGGTACAGCTCACAGAAGCAGGATAGCATGTCTTCACACCCTGACTCTCTGTGGGTTAGTAACAAGGGGATGTGGGGGTTGGAAGGATGTACTATAAGGCTGATGCTGGGCAGCCTCAAATAAAAGCAACTGGGACCGGGATCACCCTGGTGAACACAGGTGTGCAAGACAAGTCACCCACAAGAACCCAGATGCAGCCTGGCAGCAGATGCCTGTGTATAGAGGTCCTGTGACTCTGTAAAACCTACGATGTCCTTCTGCACTGACTGTGCTCAGGACCTGGGAGGCTGTGCTTTCCTAGTCAGGCTAGCCAAACTCTGTGTCTCAGGCCTTCTTCTCTGGTCAGCTAGATCCTGCTCACTCATAGGCATCTCCTGGGCCTAGAAGCCCTCAGTAGCCTCTAGTCCTTCCTGTGCAGCCAGAATAAAGTGGCTCCCAAGAAGGTCTGCCATCATGTTCAGAGAGGCTCAGGGATGTGGAGGTGGAATCCTCAAAACAATCCCACTTAATGGCAGTAGAGCATGGAGAATGACATCTGCCAGGCTGCATGAGAGCTCTCCCTCTGCCCTTCCTGAGGCAAAAAACACCAAAAAGTTAGCATCAGTTGCCAACATGGGAAAGCACTGGGGCTTTTCAATGGCCGGAGATGAGTGTCCATGCAGGACACTGGGGATGCCTAAGCAATGTTTTTGTACGTTGTTGGGTGGTGTGTGTGTGTGTGTGTGTGTGTGTGTGTGTGTGTGTGTTTTGGTGGGGGGGGGGCACATGCTCCCACAACTCTGTGAACTCTGTGAGTGTGTGCTATCACCTGCCTATAAAGATCGGGGTATCGATGAGGGTGCAAAAGTTTTGGGGACAGGACAGTGTCCACAGCAGGGATGGAAATTTAACCTAGCACAGGAACTCATCAACAGTACCTCACCAGCCAGCCACTGAAGGGTACAGTAGGAAGGCAGCGAGCACTAACGGGAATGAGTAGGTACTTATAAAGGATCCTGTGCAAGACCTATACCCTATGCCAATCTGGACCATAGGGGCAGAGCTTCAGAAACAAATGCCTGGAACTCAGGACCAGGAGCTGAGCCCACACATTCAAAACCCAGCCAGGCAAATGGGACTAGGATGGGCCCAGAGATTGATCCAGAAACTACCTGCTTGACCTTTCCCAAGTGGGGGTCCTCTAACTGACTGCCAGTTCTCTTCTTGGGGATTCAGACTCCACTGTCCCTGGGCACTCTCTCAAGCAGCCAGGTCAAGTCACCCAGCCAAGAAGGCCCTCCCATGAAGATCTTTGGCTGGTAGGCCATCTGGGTGGTGGTGTCAGAGAGCCCAGGAAACAGGGTAAGTTGAACAAAGGCCACAGGGGCAGGGTTGGGGAACTAACCTTCTCCATTGGCATTAGTCCCAACAATGGCTTCCCACATAGCAGTATGAGGCTCTGCACTGGACCCAGGGCAATGGGTGGCTGCCTTGTGTGTCCCAAAAGCCTTCAGTTTTGCTGGTATGAGCCCAGAATATGGTGGAAAGTCAAAAGAAGCCCCCCACCCCCTAAAAATTTTGTCTACTTACCCGGGCTCACAGGTTGAAATCTCAGGTACCCATTAATATGAGTTCTGGTGGATGCTGCCCCCAAAAGTCATCCAGTAATCTGTTCACCTCAGATGCCCAAAGGGGCTGGGAGCCCACATCAACAATCTCACCTGTAGGCCACCTAGCACCCTGAGCTGTGAACAAGGACATATCAAATGAAGAAATGAATATTCTATTCCAGCCTTTCCCCTTGACACCGGGGACCTTGCCTCGGGCCACCAATTCTAAGCACCTACTAAGTAAGCATCTCTAGGCAACTGACCAGGAAATCAAGCAGACATTATGAGCTAATTCATGCTTCCTCACAATATCTCTCCTCTCTGTGACTCTCCACCCCACCTCCACCACTCCCCAGCTCTTCACCAACCATCATGCAACACTCAAGGGACACTTTGCTCTTCTTCCTTCATCCAAAGTCCCCAAGTCACTCTCACCATTGATCCTTCATTCTGTAACCTACCACACACCCACCTCCCTACTTGGATAGGGATTTGGTGCACATGCAACTCAGAGCTCTCTAAAGGGATTCAAGTGGACTCAAGATGACAGGAACAAAGACACAAAGCACAATGAGCATTTCTCACTTTTCCCACCAGGATCCCTACAGCATATCGCCTCTCCTGACCAACTCCTCCTAGACCAATTCACACCAAGGTCCTCTGAGTGTGCCCATTGGAAATTCTCAAGTTGCCTTCAATGTTTCTCTCCAAGTGCTCACTGATAGAGCATAACAATAACTGTCTGGAGATCCACAATCTTATGTAATTTATCTATCTATCTATCTATCTATCTATCTATCTATCTATCTATCTATCTTTTTTCTACTTACCTACCTAACTACATACATAGCTACCTACCTACTTATAAACCTCCTACTGTCTTCTTTTGGCTCGGCAATATATACACTTTCAGGTACATTTTCAAGGGCAGAAGCACCTCTTTGATTACTAGATAATGAGTGCTATGGTCATTTGTGAAATGCTTTTCACTATCTACCAGCAAGCCTTTTTTTCATGAGCACTGAGAGTCTCCAGAGGTCCACCCCTGTACTGTCGAAAGCTTAAGTCACAGCTGGTGTAAGATGACCCCTGTAATACCCTCCATGAGAGAAGCCTGGCATTACTTTCCACTTCTCCCTCCCTATAAAACTTCTTGAAGGCATCTGCTCTGATACAATTAAAAGAGTTCTATCCTGGCAGGCATGCCCTGAGTTCTCAGAGGTGCAAGGCCCACAACTCCAAAAGGGATGGGTTGTGCCACCCTCCATATTATTTATTGCAAAGCAATTGTCTATTACATCCACCAAGACAGAGAGGTATCTTTAGGAACAACTGCCCTGCTGTCTCCCTGAAGTCTTTCTACACCTTGTGCCAAACTAAGCTTTGGCACTGGCACACATACAGCCTTCCCTACTTTCAACCCTGGCCTTCCCAGAGCATGCTGAGCTCAACACCATAAGAAATGATACAGCCTGGTCTCAAACTGGACCTGTTTCAGTGCCATCAGGGGCCTAGTTTTCTCACTAGAGGACACACAGCAAATAAATATATAGAAACACACATGTACACACAAAGAGAGAGTGAAAGAGAGAGACAGATAGACAGGGAGAGACAGAGAAAGAAACAGAGACAGACAGAAACTCTGGTCTCCAGGTTTTCTGGGATCTAAGTCTGTCCATCTGTTAATTTCATAACCATGTCTTTTCTTCCAGAAATCCCTGTACATTGCAGAGAAGGCCAGATGTTTTTAAGCCTTCATCCTGTTCACCTCTCTGGATGTAAGGGAAGGTAAGCTAGTCAGGAGAAGCCCAGACTCTGCTGCCTGTTTGTGTGTCAGACATCAGAACCAGAAGGCTTTCAAGGTACCCAGTCTGGATGGTTCCCTGCAGCCTGACCTGATTTTGTCACTGATGGGCCTACAGCATATATCGGCTGTTTCTACTCACTTTGACTCCGAGATAAGACAATTCCTAGGCTCCTTGCCATCTTATGTCACACGATGAGGTTGCTTGCATAGGATGATGGAGGAGCCTCCCAGATCATTGAAGGATTCTGGGGACTTGGCTGATTTTCTGACAGGCCTCAGACTCCTACCCCCACCTAAAACACAGTTCCAGGGTAGAGTCTTTTCTTTAAAAAAAAAAAAGAAAGAAGAAAGAAAGATAAAAGAAAAGCAGGAAATAATAATCCTAGACCTAGGAAGGGGACAAGTTGGGCCTGGGGTTGGCAGGGACAACATTAATTACTTAAGGATATCTGGTGACAAAAGCTACAGAGCCCTGAGATGTTGAGACAGCCTAGATAAGCAAAATATCCTGTCCCCACACCCTGAGTTAGTAACAAGGGGATGTGGGGGTAGGGAGGGCCTCCTGTAAGGCAGATTCTGGACAGCCTCAAGCAAAAGCAAGGGGAATCAGTATCACTCTGATGAACAGGGATGGGCAGGACAAGTCGCCCACAAGAACCCAGATACAGCCTGGCTGCAAATGCCTGTGTAGAGAGGTCCCGTGACTCTGTAAAATCTCAAATGTCCTCTTGCACTGTGCTCTGAATCTTTGATTCCTGATTCATGATATCCAAAAACTATGTCACAGTCCCTGTCCTGTGAGCTGGATCCTGCTCACGCACAGGCCTCTCCTGGGCCAAGAAGCCCTCAGGAGGACCTCGACCTACCTGTGCAGCCAGAATAGAGTGACTCACAAGCAGGTCTGCCACCATGTTCACAGAGTCACAGGGATGGAAAGGAGGAATCCTGAAAACTATTTTGCTTAATAGCAGTAGAAAAAATAAATACAAACTGCCAGCCTGCATGAGCACCCTCCCTCTGCCCTTCCTGAGGGAGAAAACAAAAACCAGATACTACCAGCAGCCAAAATTCTGGTGAAGCACTGAGGATTCCACCTGCCCGATGTGGGTGTCCGTGCAGGACACTGTGGATGCCTATACTATGTTTTTGAATGTTGTTTGTGGTTTCTGTGTGTTTGTGTGTGTTTCTGTCTAGGTGTACATTTCTGTCACCTCTGTGTGTGAGTGCTTTCTCCTGCCTATACCGTTCGGGAATATGGATGTGGGTGTATAAGTGTCAGTAACAGTTGGTTGTGCATGGTGGAGATAGAAGGTGCACCCATCACATGCACTCCTCAACTTCAGGGCACCTGCAGGTTTCAGCAAGAGGGCGGCAAGCACTAAGAGACATGAGCAGGTACTTGCAAAGGAACCTGTGGGGGCCCTACCTAACCAACCACCCCCCATCCAATCTGGACCCTAGAGGCAGAGCCTCAGAATCAAATGCCTGGACTTGAGGACCAGGAACTGACCCAGCTCACTCAATGCACAGCCAAGACAATGATACTGGGCCAGTCCCAGAGATTGATCCAACATCTGGCAGCCTGACCCCACCCTCATTGAGGTTACCTAAAGCTGACAGCCAGTTCTCTTTTGGGGGATGCAGAATCCTCAGTGCCTGGGCACACATTCTAACATTGCCAGATCATGGTACACAGACAAGAAGGCCCTCCCAAGAGTATTGTCAGCTGGTAAGGTACCCTGGTAGTGGAGTCAGAGAGCTCAGGGAACAGATGAAGTTGAACAGAGGTCACAGGTGCTGGGGGTGAGGAACCAAACTTCTCCATGTGTACTAGTTCCAACACTGGCTTTTCACAAAGCAGCAGGAGGCTCTACACTGGACCCAGGGCAATGGGTGGGCTTTAAGTTCCCTTGAATAAGCCCAGAGTATAAGAGGAGATGAAATGAAGGGCCCTCCCAAAGACATTGTTCTACTTACTGGTTGGTGTCTCAGGTACACCTCAATATGAGTTCAGGTGAATGCTGTACCACAAAGTACTTTAGTCACCTGTCTACCTCAGAGGCCCAGAGGGGCTGGCTGCCCACTTCCACAATCTTCTGTTAAGGTCAGCTAGCACCCTGAGCTGAGGACAAGTATGGATTCAAAGAAGAAATGAACATTCCATCAGAACCTGCTCCCATGACAACCAGGCTCTGGCCTTGGGCCCTCAATCCTACACCCCTAAGTAAGCATCTCCAGGCAACTGAGCAGAAAACCAGGCAACCATTATGAGCTAATTCCAGCTCCCTCATAATGTCTCTCCTCTCTCTAACCCTCCACCCCACCTCCACCACACCCCAGCCTTACACCAATTAACCATGCAGCACTCTGGGGGAAATTTGTTCTCCTTCCTTCTTCGAAAGTCCCCAAGTCACTCTCACCATAGATTTTTCTTTCTGTATCCTAGCACATACCCACCTACCTAACTGTGCAGAGGCTAGGCATGAATTTAACACAGAACTCTCTAAAGAGATTAAAGTGAACTTCAGATGACAGTCACCTAAACATAAAGCACAATGAGCATTTATCCCTTTTCCCACAAGGATCCCTGCAGCACATCCTCTCCACTCACCAACTCCTCTTAGACCAATTCACACCAAGGTCCTCTGATGGTGCCCATTACAAATTCTCAAGGTGTCATCAAACTTTCTCTGAAAGTGCTCAGTCCTACATTATGATAACAACTGGCTGGCTATTCAACTACATATGTAACTCTCTGTCTGTCTGTCTGTCTTTCTGTCTGTCTATCTATAAATATCTGTCATTTATCTATCTATCTATCTATCTATCTATCTATCTATCTATCCATCTATCTATCTGTTTATTTTTTTATACCTACCTATCTACATATCTACCTACCTACCTACTTATACACCTCTTACTATCTCTTTTTGGGTCACCAATATATACACTTTCAGGTACATTTTTTAAGGCAGAATCACCTTTCTGTTTACCAGATGATGAATGTCGTAGTCATTTGCCAAATGTTTTTCACTATCCAACAGCAAGCCTTCCTTTCATGAGCACTGAGAGGCTCCAGAGGTCCACTGCACTGCAGAGAGCTTAAGGCACAGCTGCATTGCACTCAGGACCTGGGAGGATGTGCGTCCTGAGTCAGGGTAGCCAAACCTGGTGTTGCAGGCTCTTTCTCTGTTGAGGGGGATCTTGCTCTCTCACAGGCCTCTCCTGGGCCTAGATTCCACAGGAAGCCCTAGACCAGCCTGTGCAGCCAGAATAGAGCGGCTACCAAGCAGGTCTGCTACTATGTTTCCAAGCGCATATATGCAAGGTCACAAGAGAGAATGCTCCTGCACTTCTCTGTGTGCATGTATTCTCCTGCTTTAAGGTTGGGGAATACGGATGTTGGTGTATAAATGTCATGGGAACAGGAGGTTCTGCATGGTGGAAATGAAAGAGACACCCATCACAGGCACTTCTAAACTGCAGGGCACCTGCCAACCACTGAAGTGTCCAGCAGGACGGAGGGAGACAAGTATTAAGAGGCGTGAGCAAGAACTTGCAAAGATCTTGTGAGAGCTGTACCAAAAACAACCCATGCCAATCAGGACCCTAGGGGCAAAAGATCAGAATCAAATGCCTGGACTTGAGGACCAGGAGCTGGGCCTGCCCACTCAGTGCCCAGCCAGGACAATGGGACTGGGCCAAGCCCAAAGATTAATCCAGCCTGTGGCTGCCTGACCCCACCCATACAAAGGTGCTTAAGCTGAGCACCAGTTCAGTTTTTTGAAGAGGCATACTCCTCTGACCCTGGGTACACTCTAACAAGTTGCCAGGTCAAGGCACCCAGACAAGAAGGCTCTCCCGGGATGATTCTCAGCTGGTAGGGCACCCAGGTGGTGGTGTCAAAACTCAGGGAACACGGTAAGTTGAACAGAGGCCACAGGGGATGGGGGTGGGAAAATATCCTTCTCCATTGGCATTACTCCCAACATAGGCTTTCCACTTAGCAGCGGGAGGCACTGCACTGGACCCAGGGCAGTGGGTGGGCTTCTCTGTGTTACCCTGAGGCATTCCCTGGTGTGAACCCAGAGTGCAGTGGGAAGTGAAGAGAAGCTCCCCAACCTTTGAAATATTTTGTGTACTTACTTGGGCACAAAGGTTGGTAACCCTCAGGTACCCCTTAATATGAGTTCTGGTGGATCCTGCCCCACAAAGTCATCCAGTCATCTGTCAATTTCAGAAGTCCAGAGTGCCTGGCTGCCCACTTCCACAATCTCACTTGCACTCAACCTTACATGCTGAGCTGAGGACAAGGACATATCAAAAGAAGAAATGAATATTCAATCCCGGCCTGCCTTCTTGAAAACCAAGCTCTGGCCCCAGTTCCCCAATTCTAAGCACCTACTAAATAAGCATCTCCAGGCAACTGACCAGGAAACCAGGCAACCATTATGAGCTAATTGCTGCTCCCTCAAAATCTCTCTTTTCTCTCAAAATCTCCTCCCCACCTCCACCACACCCCACATTCACCAACCACCATGCAGCACTCAGGGTAAACTTTGATCTCCTTCCTTCCTCCAAAATCTCCATGCCACACTTAACATGGATCCTTCTTTCTGTATCCTAGTACACACTCAACTATCTACCTGAGCAGGGGCTAGGCACCCATGCAAATCAGAGCTCTCTGAAGGGATTCAAGTGGACCCAAGATGACAGACACTTAGACACAAAGCACAATGATTATTTATTATTTGTCCCACCAGGATATCTGCAGCACATCCCTCCCCTCACCAACTCCTCCTAGACCAATTCACACTAAGGTACTCTGACGGTGCCCATTAAAAATTCTCAAAGTGCCATCAAACTTTCTCTGCAAGTGGTCATTACCCATTACCACAGCATGACACCAACTGAGTGGCTATCTACCTATGTATGTAACTCACTTTCCATGTATGTATGTATGTATGTATGTATGTATGTATGTATCTAATCTATCTATCTAATATATATATATATATATATATATATATATATATATATATATATATGCCAACCTACCTATATACACACCTCCTACTTTCTCCTTTTGTGTCACTAATATATACAGTTCCAGGTACATTTTCTAGGGTCTGAGGATTGGCAACTAACCTTCTCCATTCACATTAGTCCCAACAATGACTTCCTACGTATAAGTAGGAGATTCTGCACTGGACCCAGGGCAATGGGTGGGCTGCTCTGTTTGTCCCTGAGGCCCTCAATTTCCCCTGACTGAGCCCTGAGTGTGGAGGGAGATAAAAAGAATTGCCCCTTGATAACCTTGGCTACTTACCTGGGCACACAGGTGGGTATCTCAGGTAACCCTCAATATGAGTTCTGGTAGATGATTCCTTACAATGTCATCCAGTCATTTGTCCACCTCAGAGGCCCAGAGGGGCTGGCCATCTATTTATGAATTTTTGTACAGTTTCAATATTTTCATACTTTTTTTCTATGTTTGTCTTCATTTGAACCAAAATTTTTCCATGAGTGTTTGATAAATTTTCAGTATTTTTTCTATATTTTTAAAATTTTGATCATTAATTTTTAACACAATTTATCTAATGTTATCAAATATTTTTTATATTTTAATTTTAATTTATTATATCAGTTCTTACACCACAATGCTACTTCTTTTGTTTTTAATATTTTTAATTAAATTAAATTAAATTAAATTTTATTATATCTGTTCTCACGCTACACTGCATAATCTTTTAAAAATATTTTTACTTTAATTTAATTCTATTATATTTTATTAATTTTCATGTTACAATGTTCTTACTTTTAAAATATTTTTTAATTTAATTATATTTTATTATATCAGTTCTCATGCTACATTTCTATTTCTTTGTCATTTTTTTAAATAAAATAAAATTTAATTTAATATTGAATCAATATTTTATTTTATTTTGTATTTTTTAATTTTTTTTTATTTATTTTTACTGAATGTTTTATTTATTTATATTTCAGACATCATCCTTTTGCCCAGTTAACCCCCTCACCTCAAAATCCCCTATCCTATTCCTTCTACTTCATTTTGCTTTTACATCATTTTAATGACATACAGTAGAAATGCAATACTGTTCACTTGAGACTGAAAGGAAAATCACTCTAATTTAAAAGCAGACATTGATGGACACCACATACATATCGAGACATGTATGTGCCGTGGTTTGTGCCATTGGCTTGAAGGATGTATATTTTGATTTTATTTATGCAGTTTTGTGCATTTTAAATTATATGTAATATATACTTTATATAATATATAATACTATATACATAAAATATATAATATATACTGTACTATATACTATACTGTATATATAGTATACTGCATAAAATATTGTATACTGTATACAGTATGCTGGTTTAATCAGATTATAGGTTTCAACAAGAAAGCAAGGATTGCTACAGCTTGAATGGCTGCTTTATTTAATCATTTAATGATTTTATAGATTTTTCACTCCTGTAAGTCATCCATAAACATAATAGTGTCATTATAAAGCAAACACAGAAGAAACTGTCTCAGTCAATCATAAGCAATACATACTTGTAACGCAAACCTAGCGAAACTCTGTTTCAGTCAATTATAAGCAATACATAATTAATTATAGAGCAAACCCAGAGTAACTGTATCTCAATCAATGATAATCAATACATTATTGTACAAAACGGAAAGAAACTGTCTCAATGAATAATAATAAATACATCATTATAAAGCTAACCCAGAGAAACACTGTTTCAGTCAATCTATCATAATAAATAATAATAAATAATAAATAATAAATAAAACAAATAAATAAACAAGCCCAGAGAACACTGTCTCAATCAACTATAATCAATAGGTAATTATAAAGCAAACAGAGAGTGTCTGGTGGAAATACTATATTGTATTAAAAGATTAAGTATATGATGGTAATATGCTAGAAACTAGCAACATTTTTATCAAAGGTATCACAAAATTTAATTTCTTCAGCCATCAGAGTATTTAACAAAATGTCAAAAGAAAAACAGGATCATAACACAAGTAAAGCTATAGCACAATGTTCAGAGTAAACAAAAACAATCTGGTTTGGGGCATCATTAGAGGACATCTGTGAAGGTGCTATATAACAGTTTGAAGCACTCTTCTCATCCACATATAAAGGAACATGCTGCACAAGTTAACTGATATCATGTGACACAGCCTTAGAAGCTTTTTGAGCTAAAATTTCTGATGAAAGGATAGATTCTAAGCCCTGTACTAGTGATACTTAAATGTCCCATTTTCCCCAAAGTGAACATATTGATAACTAAAAAGTAGAAGGATATTTTTGGAGTCTGCTGGAAGAGGCATTTACAATTTTGGCTTCTTTCCTAACTAAATAGTTCATAAAATATTACTTAAGGTTCATGGCTAATGTTACAGTGCTTCTCCCTTGTAAGCACTTAGATCAATTTCTGTAACATGTGTGACAAACATGGGGTTCTTAATCAAGATATAACTAATTTGGTACCAAAATAATAGTCAAGATTTTAATGAATAATTGATTTTTGAGTTTAGACTTGTTAAAGTTTATTGCAAGATATCTTTCAAAAAATAGCTGATGCTTCTTATCCCAAATAAGAACTCCCAAGAAAAGCTGTACAGATAGCTACAGAGTTAAGAGTACTGGCTACTCTTCACAATGAAATACATTCAATTCGCTGGACCCACACAGTGGTTTACAGCTCTTTGTGGTTGCAGCTGTACAGGAACTTACACTTACTACTGATGAGTGCACATGAGTGGAGCAAATGACATAAACAAGGCAAGTGATAGCAAAAAAACATTAATAACAACACATACAAGACATAGGCAGGCAAATATCTGTGATTTAAAGGATGGGTGGGTCTACAGAGTTAGATCTAAATAACCAATTGGGCCTTATGCCCAGCTCTGGCTTCCCACCTAGCACCAGGAGGTTCTGCAGCAACCTTCCAGCACCTGCCTGCCTGAACCCGGCAACACATGGTTCCCCTAAAGCTGACAGCCAGTTCTCTTCTTGTGGATACAGACTCCACAGATCCCTAGGCACACTCTCTCAAGTTGCCAAGTTAAGGCAGCCAGACAAGAAGGCCGTCTCAGGATTATCCATGGCTGATAGGGCACCCTGGTGGTTGAGTAGAGATCTTGGCATATAAGGAAAATTTAACAGAGGCCACACAAGTTATGGGGTTAGAATCACCACTCTCAAAGGGGTACTAGGCAGAACACTGACTTCCCACCTATCAGCTGGAAGCTCTGCACTGGACCCAGGGCAATGGGTGTGATGTTCTATGTGTCCCTGAGGCTTTCAGTTTCCCTGGCCTGAGCCCAGAGTGCAGTAGGAGATGAAATGAAGAATCCAGGAAACCTTGGTCTACTTACCTGGGGACACAGTTTGGTATCTCAGGTACCCCTCAATATGAGTTCTGGTAGACATTGCTCCACAAAGTCATCTAGTCATCTGTCTACCTCTGAGGCCCAGAGGGGCTGGGCTCCAACTTCCACAATCTCACCTGCAGGCCACCTAGCACCCTGAGCTGAGGACAAGGACATGTCAAAAGAAGAAATGAATATTCTATAACAATATACCCCCTTAAAACCATGCCCTAGACTCAGGCCCCAATTCTAAGAACCTACTAAGTAAGCATCGCCTGGTGACCAGGAATCCAGGCAACCATTATGAGCTAACTGCAGCTCCCTAACAATTTCTCTCCAATCTCTAAACCTCCACACCATCTCCACCACACCCCAGCCCTTTGAAAACCACCATGCAGTGTAAGACCCCATGAATGGAGGACCTCACCCAAGCCTCAGGAATTCGTGGTCACCCCAGTAACTCACAAGACACCAAACTTGATGCAATCAGCAAGAGGCATATTTTAATCAGTATACTGATGTCAAGACCTATGACCCATGCAGGGGCAGTGGGGTCGGACCCCAGGGCTGTGGAGACAGAGATAATATAAAGCTCAAAATCACAACTCAGGGTGGAACCAGAATCCAGGGGGAGTAAGGGAGGGCTATTGGAGAGCACCTGTGGAAGGTTTCAGCCCATTATTCAGTTTGTGACAGGGTATAAGGAACAGGCTATTCTCTAAAAGCCTATGCATAATCAGCCATCTATCATATGGTCAGCCAAGTTCCTGGTATCCAGGGTGCACAGGCACGCTAACTTGAACTCCCAGCTCACACCATATTCAATCTATCTTATGGTCAGTTTTTAGTTCCTGGTACCCATGGTGCACGGTCACACTGACCCTAACTCTCAGCTCTGAACTCCTATCTTATCTATTTTGTCTTGTGGATAGCTAGTTTCCTAGGACCCAGAGCGAAGAACAAGGTGATATTTACTCTTGACTCCATCTGTGGAAGATTTAAAATATTTTAACTCTTTCAGCAGCACTCAGGGGATACTTTGCTGTCCTACCTCCCTCCAAATTACCTCAGTCACTCTCACCATGGATCCTTCTTTTCTGTATCCTAGTACACACTCACCTACCTTTGTGAGCAGGAGCTAGTTACTCATGCAACTCAGAGCTCTCTGAAAGGATTCAAGTGGATTCAAGATGACAGGCACCTAGACACAAAGCACAATGAGCATTACTCACTTGTCCCACCAGAAACCCTGTAGCACATCCCCTCCCTTCACCAATTTCTCCTAGACCAATTCACACCAAGGTCCTCTGAGCGGACCTGTTGGAAATTCTCTAGGGGCCTTCAAACTTTCTCTCCAAGTATTCACTACCAAAGCATGATAACCAATGACTGGCTATCTACCTACCTATGTAACTATCTATGTATCTATCTATGTTTTTATCTATCTATCTATCTATCTATCTATCTATCTATCTATCTATCTATCTAATCTATCTATCTATATCTATATATCTTTTTTCTAACTACAAATCTAACTATGTTTATACTTACCTACCTATCTAACTACCTACCTACTTGCTTACCTACTTACCTACCTACTTACAATCCAACTACTATCTCCTTTTGGCATGACAACATATGCACTTCAAGATATATTTTCTAGGGCAGAAGCACATCTATGTTTATCAAATGATGAATGCCACGGTCATTTCTGAAATGCTTTTTATATTAACCTGCAAGCCTTACTTTCATGAGCATTGAGAGTCTCCAGAGGTCAGTCCCTGCACTGTTGACAGTTTAAGTCAGAGCTGGTGGAAGAAGACCCCTCTAACAACCTTTAGGAGAAAAGCCTACCATTGCTTTCCACTTCTCCCTCCCTACTAAGCTTCCTGGAGGCATCTGCACTGATACAACCAAGAGAGTTCTTTCTATCCAGGCAGGCCTGCTTTCAGTTCTCAGAGGTGCATGGCAACCTGCAATCACAAGAAAGGATTGTTCCTGGAACCATCTGTTGCGGTCCGAGCTGCACCACGTTTGGGAGCCAGTGTTGAGGACGACTCTGCCTCATGTTGGGCACCAAAAATGTTGTGAACCAAGCTTTCCCATGCTTAGGGGCCAAAGATATTGCAGACATCTCTATCAAAAGCCTTGGGGGTTAAGTGTTAGAGCCCACACTACCCCATGCTGCTTCACTCCATGGGTTGCAGTTCAGCAAGAGAAAGAGTGAGGATGGACGTAAAGAATGGAGACCAGACAGTGTGATTCAATCCTGTTTATTCTTCAGTCTCTCTTCCTAGTCAAAGTCCCGTGTCTTGAGTTCCTAGTCCCTAGTTCCTAGTACCTAATCCTAGTTCCAGTTGCTAGTCTCTTTCCCAGTTTCAAGTTATTTCTCCAAGTGCCAAGTGCCTAATATCTAATAATAATTTGCCAGTCTCAGTCTTAAGTGCCTACTCCAAGTGTCTAATACTTAATAATCTGTTTTTCTGTCTGTCTCTTTCTTTTTATATATCTCACTTCTCAGCCATAACTCTAAGTCACACTCTTAAGGCATGTCCTTAGGTTTTATCTCTAAATATGATCTCTAAGTCACATTCTTAAGTCTCATCTCTAAATCATACCTTTAACACTCACACATACAAGGGAAGATCCTGGCTATCTAAAACAATATGTTATTAGAGTGTGCTCAGCTGTTTTAGTCTATTGTAATCAAATCTCTTGTCAGGGTATATGGCTCAAGGTGGCTGCAAGGATGATAGCCACCTTCTGTCGGCTTCCCACAATGGTCCATATTATTTATTACCAAAAAAGTTTCTCATCTATCTACCAAGCCAGAAGTACCATCAGGAACAACTGCCCTGCTGTCCCCCTCAGTCCTTCCTACATCTTGTGCTCTGCAGATGTAGGCACCTGCAGCTGTATTGGTTTCCCTAGCTCCAAACCTGGCCTTCCCAGACAATGTTGAAATCAACACCCTAAGAAATGATACACCCTGGGCCCAAACTGGACCTGCTTCAAGATCATTAGTGTCCTAGATTCCTGACTAGAGGACACACTGAAATAGATACATAGCAACAGAGAGAGAGAAAAAAAAGAGAGGCCAACAAAAAAACCAGAGACACAGAGAGAGAATAGGAGAAAGAGATACAGAGACAGAGAGAGACTGAGACAGATAGAAACTCTGTTCTTCCAATTTTCTGAGATCCTAGACTGTCCATCTGTTAATTCCAGAACCATGTCTATTCTTAAAGAAAATCCTGGAAACAGCAGAGAAGGCCAGGTGTCTTTTGAGCCTTCATTTCTTTTCATCTCCCTGGATGTTAGTGAAGGTAAATGAGTCAGAGGAAGCCCAGACTATGCTACTTTTTTGTGTGTCAGGCATCAGAACCAGGAAGCTTTCAAGGGACGCAGCCTGGAGAATTCCCTGGCAACCTTGTCTATTTTGGACACCCTTGAAACTACAGCATATTCTGGCTGTTTCTACTCACTTTGACCACAAGCCAAGACACTGTCTAGGCTTCTTGCCCCCTTGGGGCCCACAGTGATAATACTTGCATACGATAATGGGGGATCATTCCATATCATTGAAAAGTTCTGGGGAATTGGGGAATTTTCTGACAGGCCTGGGACATCTACCCTCAACTGAAGCACAGTTCCAAGATAGATAGAGCCTTTTCAAAAAAAAGGAAAGCTACAGGTAAAAACTGAAGAACTAGAAGGGGTCAGAGGTGGGTCTAAGATTGGCAGAGAGAACATTAACTGCTTAAAGATATCTGGCCATAGATGTTGACACAGCTCAGAGAAGCAAGATATCCTGTCCTCATGCCCTGACTCTGTGGGTTAGCAAGAAGGTGACATGGGGGTTGGGAGGGCATCCTCTAAGGCAGCTTTTTGGCAGCATCAAACAAAAGCAAGAGGGACACCTATCACTCTGATGAACAGGGATGGGCAGGATAAGTTTGCCACAAGAAACCAGATGCAGCCTGGCTGCAGATACCTGTGTAGAAAGGTCCTGTGACTCTATTATACCTAAGATGTCCTCCTACACTGCACTCAGGACCTGGGAGGATGTGCTTCCCAAGTCAGGCCAGCAAAACCTTTTGTTGCTGACCCTGTCCTCTGCTCAGCTGTATGTTGCTTGCTCACAGACCTCTCCTGGGCTTAGAAGCCCTCAGGTGCATCAGGTCCCACCTGTACAACCTGAATAAAGTGGCTCCTGAGCAGGTCTGCAACCATGTTCAGAGAGTCACAGGGATGTACAGAAGGAATCCTCAAAACAAATACACGTGAAAGCAATAAAGAATCAAGAATGCCAACTGGCAGGCTGCATTTCCTTAGGAAAAAATGCCAACCAGATGACACCAGTTATAATTTTGTTTGTTGCTGCATGGTGTGTACCTGTTTGTTTTTGTGTGTGTGTTGTGTGTATGGAGGGGGCATGTGCTCACACATGAGCATCCTCCTGCATTTCTGCACCTCTGTTTGTGCATGCTCTCTCCTGCATATACTGTTCAGGAATATGGTTGTGGGTGCATAAGTGTTGCGAACAGGGGGTTGTGCATGATAGAATTTGAAGGGACACCCATCACAGGCACTCCTCCTCAGTTGCAGAGCCCCTGCCACCCACTGAAAGATCCAGCCGGAATGCAGCAAGCACTAATAGGCATGAGCAGGTACTTGCAAAATATCCTCTGGGAGCCCTTCCTAAACCCTTTGTCAATCTAAACTGAAGAGGTGGAGGCTCAAAAACAAAAGTTCCTCCCAATCAGTGCCCAGCCAAAACACTGGGACTGGGCCAGGCCCAGAAATAGATCCAGCAACTGGCTGCCTTACCCTGCCCAAATGGGTGTTCCCTAAAGCTGACAGGCAGTTCTCTTCTTGAGGATGCAGACTCTATGCGTCCCTGGACACAGTCACTCAACTTAACATATTAAGGCACCCAGCCAATAAGACCATCCAAGGATGATCCTTTGCTGGTAGGGCACCCAGGTGGTGGAGTCAAAGAGATCAGGAACAGGGTAATGTGAACAGAGGCACCACATGGTGGGGCTAAGAAACCAACATTCTCCAATGGTACTTGTCTCAACACTGGCTTCCCACATAGCAGCAGGAGGCTCTGCAATGGACCCAAGGCAATGGGTAGGCTGCTCTGTGTGTCCTTGACATCTTCAGTTTCTCTGACCTGAGCCCAGAATAAAGTGGAAGATGAAAAGGAGGGCCTCCCAAAGACCAGGATCTACTTACCTGGGCATACAGGTTGTTATCTCAGGTAACCCTTAATATGAGTTCAGGTGGATGCTGCCCGAAAAAATTATCTAGTCATCTGTCCACCTCAGAGCCATAGAGATGCTGGCTGCCCACTTCCACAATCTTGTGTTCAGGCTACCTAGCACCCTGAGCTGAGAACAAGCACATATCTAAAGAAGAAATGAATATTCCATCCCAACCTGCCTCCTTGACAATCAGGCTCTGGCCTTAGGCCTCAATTCTAAGCACCTACTAAGTAAGCATCTCCAGGCAACTGACCAGGAAACCAGGCAACAATTATGAGCTAATTCAGGTCCCTCACAATCTCTCTCCTCTCTCTAACCCTCCACTCCCCGTCCAACATATCCCAGCTTTTCACTAATTAACAATGCAGCACTCTGGGGAAAATTTGTTCTCCTTCTTCTTCCAAAGACCCCAAGTCACTCTCACCATGGATCTTTCTTTCTTTGTCCTAGCATACACTCAACTATCTACCTCATCAGGGGTTAGGCATGCATGCAACTCAGAGCTCTCTGAAGGGATTCAAGTGGACTCAACATGACAGGTGACTAGACACAAAGCACAATGAGCAAATATTACTTGTTCCATCAGGATCCCTCTAGTACATTCACATTACTCACCAACTTCTGCAACAATTCAAACCAAGGTCCTCAAAATTTGCCCATAGGAAATTCTCAGTGTGCCTTCAAACATTCTCTCCAAGAGCTTACTACCACCGCAGGATAATTGCCTGGCTATCCTCGCATCTATGCATCTGTCAATCAATCTATCTATCTATCTATCTATCTATCTATCTATCTATCTATCTATCATCTATCTATCCATTTCCTACCTACCTAACTACTTACACATATCCTCACTATCTATCTATCTATCTATCTATCTATCTATCTATCTATCTATCAAACTATCTATCCATCTATAGTAGCTCTCTCTGTCTATCTATCTGTCTCTCTCTCTGCCTCTGTCTCTGTCTGTCTCTGTCTGTCTCTCTCCCTCTCTTTTGTCCTGCCTACATAGCTACATATCTACCTACCTACCTACCTACCTACCTACCTACCTACTTATAAACCTTCTACTATCTTCTTTGGGCTCAACAATATATACATTTCCAGGTACATTTTCTAGGGTAGAAGGGCGTCTTTGTTAACCTGATGATATATGCCATGGTCATTTGAGAAATGTTTTTCAGTATCCAACAGCAAGCCTATTTTTATAAGCACTGAGAGTCTCCAGAGGTTCACCCATTTACTGTCCTTAAGTCACAGCTGATAGAAGAAGACCCCTCTAAGACTCTCCATGAGAGACGCCTGACATTGCTTTTCACTTCTCCTTCCCTACCAAGCTTCCTGGAGGCATCTGTTCTGATATTACCAAGAGACCTTTTTCTATTCAGGCATTCCTGCTCTGAGTTCTCACTGGTGGAAAGCTTGCAAACCCAAGTAGAGGAGGGTCATGACTCCATATTTCTTATTGCTAAGCAATTGTCTCATCCATCCATCAAGACAGAGGGGTTCCATCTGGAACAACTCCCCTGCTGAGATCCTCAAGCAATTTTACACCTTGTGTCCACCTGAGATATGGCCAGGGCCCACATACAGCCTTAAGAGTTTCCACTACATCCAAACCAGGCCTTCCCAGACAATGCTGAGCTCAACACTATAAGAAATAATATACACTGGAAACAAACTGTACCTTCTTCAAGGGTCATTAAGTGCCCAGTTTCCTGACTAGAAGATACTCAGTGAATAGATACATAGAAACACACACACACACTCACAAAGAGAGAAAGAGAGAGAGAGAGAGAGAGAGAGAGAGAGAGAGAGAGAGAGAGAGAAAGACAGAGACAAAGACAGAAATGGAAAACTGACAGACAGAGAGACACAAACACAGAGATAGAGACAAAGACAAAAAAGAAAGAAAGTCTGAACTCTCAGTATTCTGCAAACTGGGACTATCCATTTGTTAATTTCATAACCATGTTGATTCTTCCAGAAATTCTTGGACATGGCAGAGAAAGCCAGGTGTCCTTTGTGTCTTCATACTGGCTCATCTCCCTGGATGTTAGTGAAGGTAAGCTAAACAGGAGAAGCCCACACTTCGCTGCATGTTTGTGTGTCAGGCAGAGCCAGGAGGCTTTCAAGGAACCTGCCTAGATTCTTCCCTGGCAGCCTGGCCTGTTTGGAACCCTTGGGTCTACAGCAAACTCTGGCGGTTTCAACTCAGTTTGTTCCCTTCCCAAGACACTACCTAGGCTCCGTGCCCCCATGGGGCACACCACAAGGTTGCTTTCATAGGAAGATGGGGGAGCCTCCCAGACTATTGAAAGTTTCTGGGTACTTAGGTGATTTTTTGACAGGCCTGGGACACCTACAATACCTTAAACACAGTTTTAAAATAGAGGGTTTTATTATAAAAAAAAATAAAGCCAGAGATACCAACCCTAACCCTAGGAAAATGTGGAGTTAGGGCTGGGGATGAAAGGGAGAACACTAACTGCTTAAGGATATCTGGCCACCAAAACTACCAAGCCCTAAGATGTTGAGACAGCTCAGAGAAGCAGATTGCCTGTCCCCACACCCTGACTCTCTGTGGGTTATTAACGAGGGGACATGGGGGTAGGGAGGGCATCCTGTAAGGCAGCCTCTGGGCAGGCTCAAAAATAAGCAAGAAGGACCAGTATCACTCTGGTGAACAGGGATGCGCAAGAACAGTCTCCCACAAGAAACCAAATGCAGCCTGTTTGCAGATGCCTATGTAGAGAGGTCCCGTGACTCTGTAAAACCTAAGATGTCCTCCTGCACTGCACTCAGCATCTTGGAGGTGCTATTTCCCCAGTTAGGCTCCCAAACCCTGTGTTGCCAGCACTGTTCTCTGGTAAGCTGGATCATGTGTGCTCACAGGCCTCCCTCTCCTGGGCCTAAAAGCCCTCAGGAGCCCCTGGTCCCACCTTAGGAGCCAGAATGGAGTGACTCCCAAGCAAGTCTGCTTTTGTGTTCAGAGAGGTGCAGGGGTGTGCATGTGGAATCCTCAAAACTATTCAGGTTGATGGCAGTAGAGCATGAAGAATGCCAACTGCCAGGCTGCATAGGCAATGTCCTTCTTCCATTCCTGTGGCAAAAACATGACAACCAACTGCCAAAAACATGGCCAAGCATTGGGTCTTCCACTTGCCACAGATAAGTGTCCATGGAGGACACTGGAAATTCCTAAGCTATGGTTTTCTTTGTTGTTGTGTATGAGTGCTCTCATGGGAGCATGCTCCTGTATTTAGGCGTGTGCTTACTCTCCTGCCTTTAAGGTTTAGGAATATGGATGGAGGTGCCTAAGTGTCAGAGAGCAGGAGGTTGTGCATGGTAGAGATGAAAGGGTCACCCATCACAGGCACTCCTCAACTGCAGAGTACCTACCAGGAAATGAAGGATCCAACAGGAAGATGTTCTTGCACATCCCTTGCCTAGTTTCCTGGTAACTTTCCTGGAGATGCTTACTTAGTAGTTGCTTATAAGAAGTTAAAGAGTGGCAAGCACTAAGAGGCAAGAGCACATACTTGCAAAGGATCTTGTGGGCACACAACCTAAACCCCCTGCCAATCTGGCGACAAAGGGCAGAGCCTCAGAAGCAAATGCCTGGAATTGAAGACCAGGAAAGGACAAAGCCCCCTCAGTGCCCAGCCAGGACACTGGGACTGGGCCTGGCCCAGAGATTGGTCCAGCATCTGGTTGCCTGACCCTGCCAACACAGGGGTCCCTGAAAACTGACAGCCAGTTCTCTTCTTGGGCATTCAGACTCCATGTTCCCTGGGCATACTCTCTCAAGTTGCAAGGTCAAGGCACCCAGCCAAGAAGGCCCTCCCACTTTGATCCTCAGCTGGTAAGGCACCCAGGTGGAGTTTCAGTGCTCAGAGAACAGGGGAAGTTAAACAGAGTCCACATGGCTTGGGGTTGGGCAACCAAACTTCTAAATGGATACTAGTCCCAACACTTTCTTCACAGACAGAGACACAAACACAGAGATAGAGACAAAGACAACACTTTCTTCACAGCTAGAAGTAGGAGGCTATCCACTGGACCCAGGGCATTGGGTGAGGTGCTGTGTGTGTCCTTGAGGCCTACTGTTTACTTGGCCTGAGCCCAGAGTGCATGACAGATGAAAAGATGTGCCCCTCAATAACCTTGGTCTACTTACGGGGCACACAGTTTGGCATTTGATAGACCACTCATTATGAGTTCTGCCAAATGCATCTTGACAAAGTCATCCAGTCATCTGTCCACCTCAGAGGCCCAGAGGCACTTGCAGCCCACTTCCACAATCTCCCCTGTGGACCACCTGACACTCTGAGCTGAAGACAAGGACATATCCAAAGAAGAAATGAATATTCCATCCCAAACTGCCATTTTGACCACCAGGCCCTGGCCTCGGGCTCCCAATTTTTAGCAACTACTAAGTAAACATCTCCAGGAAACTGACCAGGAAACTAGCCAACCATTATGAGCTAATTTCAGCTCCATCACAATCTCTCTCCTCACTGTAAACCTCTTCCCCACCTCTATCACACCGTAGCCCTTCACCAACCACAAAACAACAATCAGGGACCTCTTTCCTCTCCTTCCTTCTTCCAAAGTCCCCAAGTCACTCTCTCCATGAATCCTTATTACTGTATCCTTGCACACACCCACCTACTTACCTGTGCAGGGATTAGGCACACATGCAACCCAGAGCTCTCTGAAGGGATTTAGTCGACCCAAGATGACAGGCACCTAGACACAAAGCACAATGAACATTTCTCACTTGCCCCACCAGGTACCCTGCAACAAATCTCCTCCCCTCACCAAATTCTCCTAGACCAATTCACACCTAGGTCCTCTGATGGTGCCCATTGGAAATTTTCAAGTGGCCTTCAAGCATTCTCTCCAAGTAATCACTAAACCAGGATAACAACTGCCTGGCAATTCACCAACATATGTATCTGTCTGCCTATCTATCTATCTATCTATCTATCTATCTATCTATCTATCTATCATCTATGTATCTATCTATTTATCTATCTATCTGTCTGTCTGTATATCTATCTATCTATCTATCTACCTACCTACCTATCTATCTATTCATCTATCTTTTTCTACCTGCCTACCTAACAACCTACACACCTCCTCGCTATCTATCTATCTATCTATCTATCTATCCATCTATCTATCTATCTATCTTTTTTCTTCCTACCTAATACATATGGACCTACCTCGCTACCTACCTATGTACATCCTACTATCTTCTTATGGCTTGGTAACATATACAAGTCCAGATACATTTTCTAGAACAGAAGTGCTTCTCTGTTTACCAGATGATGGATGCCAAAGTCATTTGTGAAATGCTTTTTATTCTCCACCAGCAAGCCTTTCTTTCATGAGCACTGAGAGTCTCCAGAGTACAGCCCTGCACTGTAGAGAACTTAATTCACAGCTGGTGGAAGAAGACCCCTCTAACAACCACCATGAAAGAAGCCTGACATTTCATTCCACTTCTACCTCTTTACCAAGTTCCCTAAAGGCATCTGGTCAGATACAACCAAGAGAGCTCCTAATATTTAGGCAGGCCTGCTCTGAATTCTCAGAGGGGCAATGCCTGTAACCCCAAAGAAGGGTCCTGCCAGTCCCCCATAGTTTTTATTGCTAAGCAATTCTCTCATCCTTCAACCATGACAAAGATCTACCATCAGGAACAAGTCCCCTGCTTCCCTCCTCGGGCCTTTCTACACCTTGTGCCCACCTGAGCTATGGCCTGGGCATACATATAACTATAAGGATTTCTCCTACATCAATCCTGGCCTCTCCAAACAATGATGAGCTCAACACCTTAAGTAATTAAACACCTACTCTCACCTGAAGCACAGCTCCATGATAGAGCCTGTACAAAAAAACAAAAACAAAAACAAAACAAGGCAAAAAACCCAGAAAGCTAGAGATAATAACCCAACACAAGACCTAGGAGTGGGCAGAGGTGGGGCTAAGATTGGCAGAGAGGACACTAACTGCTTAAAGATATCTGGCCACAAAAGCTACCTAGCCCTTAGATGTCGAAACAGCTCAAAGAAGCAGGAGAGCCTATCTCCACTCCCTGAATATGTAGGTTAATAACAAGGTGACATGGGGGTTGGGAGGACATCCTGTAAGGCAGCTGTTGAGGAGCATCAAACAAAAGTAAGTGGGACTCGGATAACTCTGATGAAAAGCACTGGGCAGGACAAGTTGCCCACAAAAATCCAAATGCAGCCTGGCTGCAGATGCTTGTGTAGTGAGGTCCTGAGCCTCTGTAAAACCTAAAATGTACACCTCCACTGAGCTCATCACATCAGATGATGTGCTTCTTGATTCAGGCTAGCCAAATCCTGTGTCTTCTGCCCTGTTGGCTGCTCAGCTGGATCCTGCTCACTTACAAGAATCTCATGGGCCAAGAATCCCTCAGGAACCCCTAGTTCACCTGTGCAGACAGAATAGAGTGGCTCCCAAGAAGGCCTGCAGGCATGTTCAGAGAGGCGCAGGGACTTGCAGGCAGAATCTTCAAAACAATATGGCTTGATAGCAGTAGAGCAGTGAGAATGCCAATTGCCAGGCTTCATAGGGGCTTTTCCTCTTCCCTTTTGAGGCAAAAAACCCAACCAGCTGGCACCAGCTGCCAACAACATAGCCAAGCACTGGAGCTTCCATTGGCCAGAAGTGGGTGTTCACAGAGGGCACTGGAATATCCTAAACTATGGTTTTGTATGTTGTTGGGTAGTGGTTGTGTCCGTATGTATGTTTGTGTGTTTGTGGTATGTGTGTGTGTGTGTGTTTGTGTGTGTGTTTGTGTATGAGTGCTCTCATGGGAGCATTCTCCTGCACCTCTTTGTATATGAGCTCTCTCCTTCCTATAAAGTTAATGAATATGGATGTGGGTGCATAAGTGTTAGGGAACAGGAGGTTGTCCATGGTGAACAACTCAACTACACGAAACCTGCCAGCTACTAAAGGATCCAGCAGGAGGGCGGCATCACTAAGAGACATGACCAGGTACTTGCAAAAGATCTTGTGAGAGCTGTACCTAAACCCGATGCCAATCTGTACCCTAGGGGTCAAGTCTCAGGAACAAATGCCTTGACTTGACGACCAGGAACTGATGAAACCCACTCAGTGCCCAGCCAAAACAATCGGACTGTGTCTGGCCCACAGATTGATACAGCACCTGCCTGCCTGACCCTGAATCCATGGGGTTGCCTCTAAATCTGACAGCCAGTACTCTTCTTAGAGATGCAGACTCCTCTGTCACTGGCCACACTCTCTCAAGTTGTCAGCTCAAGGCACCCAGACAAAGAGGACCTCCAAGGATGATCCTCAGCTGGTAGGACACAATGGAAGTAGAGTCAGAAAGCTCAGGGAACAGGGGAAGTTGAACAGAGGACACATGGGATGGGGTGGTGAACCAACCATCTCTATGGAGCACAAGGCCCAATACTGCCTCCCACCTAGCAGTAGGAGGCACTGTACTGAAGAACCTAGGGCAATGGGTGGGCTGCTCTGTGTGCCCCTAGCTTCATCAGTTTCCTGGCCTGAGCCCACAGTGAGGTGGGAGATGGAAAGAAAGGCTCCCACAAAAACATTGATATACTTGCCCAGGCATAAAGGGTGGAATCTTAAGTACTCCTCAATATGAGTTCCTTTGAGTGCTGCCCTAAAATGTCATGCAGACATCTGTCCACATCATCAGCCCAGAGAGGATGACTGCCTACTTTCATAATCTTGCCGGCAGACCACTTACCACTCTGAGCTGTGTACAGGGACATATCAAAAAAAATGAGAATTCCATCACAGCCTGCACTCTTTCCAAACAGGCCCTGGCCTTGGGCCCCAATTCTAAGCACCTAACAAGTAAGCATCTCCAGGCAACTGACCAGAAAACCAGGAAACCATTATGAGCTAATTCTAGCTCCTTCACAATCTCTCTCCTCTCTCTAACCGTCCTCCCCACCTCCACCACACCTTTGCCCTTCACCAACTACCATGCAGCACTTAGGATATACTTTACTATTCTTTCTTCCTTTGAACTCCCAGTTTTCTGGAATCTGAGACTATCCATCTTTTAATTCCATAATCATGTCTATTCTTCCAGAAATTCCTGGATAGGGCAGGGAAGGCCAGGTGGCTTTTCAGCATTTATCCTGTCTCATCTCTCTGGATGTTAGGAAAGGTAAGCTAGTGAAGAGAAGTCCAGACTCTGCTGCTTGTTTCTGTGTCAGGCATCAGAGCCAAGAGGCTTTTAAGGGACCTGGCCATTATGATTCCCTGGCAGCATGGGCTGTTATGGACACACAAGGGACTACAGCATACTCTGGCTGTTTTAATCACTTTGACCCCAAAACCAAGACAATGGCTAGGCTCCTCTTGCCCTTGGGTCACAGCATGAGGTTGCTTGCATAGGATTATGGGGGGGCTCCCATACCCTTAAAGGGTTATGGAGACTTGAGTGAGATTTTCTGTCATGCCTGGAAACCTTACCCCCACCTGAAGCAAGGCTCCAGGAAAAAGACTTTTCTTAAAAAATAGGAATGCCTGAGATAAAAACCATAGACCTAGGAAAGGGTACAGATGGGGTTGGGGTTGGCAGGGAGAACATTAACTGTTTAAGAATATCTGGCCACAAAAGCTACCAAGCACTAAGATGCAGAGACAGCTCAGAGAAACATGGTATCCTGTCAAAACACCCTGACTCTTTGTGGGTTACTAACAAGGAGTCTTGAGGGTAAGAAAGACATCCTGTAAGGTAGCTGCTGGGCAGCCTCAAACAAAAGCAAGGGGGACACAGATTACTCTGATGAACAGGGAAGAGAATGGCAAGATACCCACAAGAACCCAGATGTATCCCTGGGTGCAGATGCCTGTGTAGAGGGGTCATGTAACACTGTGAAACTTATGATGTTCTCCTGCACTGCACTCAGGACCTGGCAGGATGTGCTTCCTCAGTCAGACTAGCCAAACCCTGTATCAAAGGCCCTGTGTTCTGTTCAGCTGGATGCTGCTCACTCACAGGCCTCTATTGGGCCTAGAAGGCCTCAGAAGCCCCTAGTTTCTCCTGTGCTACCAGAATAGAGTGGCTCCCACCCAAGCAGATCTGCAGCCATGTTCAGAGAGGCACAGGCATGTGCAGGCAGAAACCTCAAAACACTTTTACTTGATGGCAGTAGAGCATGGAGAATGCCAACTGCCAGGCTGCATGGGAGCTCTCCTTCTGCCCTTCCTGAGGCAAAGGATCCAACCAGCTGCCACCAGGTGCCGAAAACATGACCAAGCCTTGGGGCTTCCACTGGCCAGATGTGGGTGTTCATGTAGGACACTGGGTATGCCTAAGCTATGATTTTGTATGTTGTTGCATGTTGTTTGTATGTGTTTGTGTTTGTATGTGTGTCAGCATGTATGTGTGTGTGCTCACAAGGAAGTATGGTCCTACACCTCTGTGTTTGTGTGTTTTCTCGCCTGTCGATAAAGTTCAGGAATGTGGATATTGGTGCTTAAGTGTCTGAGAGCAGAAGGTTTTACATATAGAAGATTGAAAGGTCACCCATCAGAGGCACTACTTAACATCATGGCACATGCCAGCCACTGAAGAATCTGGCAGGTCATCCAACACTAAAAGTTATAAGCAGGTACTTACAAAAGATACTCTGGGAGCTCTGTGTAAACACCCTGCCAATATGGACCCCAGAGGCAGAGCCTCAGAAACAAACTCCTGGTCTTGAGGACCAAGAGCTGACCTGGACCGCTCAGTGCCCAGCCAGGACACTGGGACTGGGGCAAACCCAGAGATTGATCCAGAACCTACCTGCCTGACCCTGACCACACAGGTGCCCTCTAAAGCCTACAGCCAGTTCTCTTCTTGGGGATGAAGACTTTGTAGTCACTGGGGACACTGACTCAAGTTGCCATGTCAGGACAGCCAGCCAATAAAACACTCCCAGTTTGGCCCTTGGCTGGTATGGCACACAGGTGGTGGTGTCAGAGAGCTCAGGACACAAGGGAAGGTGAATAGAGGCCTCACTTGGTGGGTTGGGAAACCCACTCCCTCCATGAGACACTAGGCTCAACACTAACTTCTCACCAGGCAGTAGAAGACTCAGCAGTGGACTCAGGGCAATGAGTTGGTTGCCTTGTGTAACCATAAGCCTTACAGTTTTGCTGGCCTGGGCCTGGAGTGCGCTGAGAGGTCAAAAAATGCCCCCCAAGCCCTGAAAACCTTGGTCTACTTACCCGGGAACACAGGTTGTTATCTCAAGTACCCCTCAATATGAATCCTGGTGGATGCTGCCCCACAAAGTTATCCAGTCATCTGTCCACTTCAGAGGCCCAGAGAAGCTGGCGACACACTTCCACAATCTCAAATGCAGGACACCTAGCAAGCTGAGCTGTGGACAAGGACATATCAAAAGAAGAAATGAATATTTCATCCCATCCAGCACCCTTGACAAGGCCCTGACCTCGAGCTTTCTATTATAAACACCTACCAAGTAAGCATCTCCAGGCAACTGACCAGAAAATCAGGCAACCATTATGAGCTAATTCCAGCTACCTCACAATCTCTCTCCTCTCTTTAAACCTCCACCCCACCTCCACCACACCTTTGCCCTTCACCAACTACCATGCAGCACTTAGGATATACTTTGCTATTCTTCCTTCCTCTGAACTCCCAGTTTTCTGGGATCTGAGACTGACCAAATTTTAATTCCATAACCATGTCTATTCTTCAAGAAATTCCTGGATAGGGCAGAGAGGGCCAGGTGGCTTTTCAGCATTCATCCTGTCTCATCTCTCTGGATGTTAGGAAAGGTAAGCTAGTGAAGAGAAGCCCAGACTCTGCTGCTTGTTTCTGTGTCAGGCATCAGAGCCAAGAGGCTTTTAAGGGACCTGGCCATTATGATTCCCTGGCAGCATGGGCTGTTATGGACACACTAGGGACTACAGCATACTCTGGCTGTTTTAATCACTTTGACCCCAAAGCCAAGACAATGGCTAGGCTCCTCTTGCCCTTGGGTCACAGCATGAGGTTGCTTGCATAGGATTATGGGGGATCTCCCATACCATTGAAGGGTTCTGGAGATGTGGGTGATTCTTCTGCCAGGCCTGAGAACCTTAACCCCACCTAAAACAAGGCTCCAGGAAAAAGTCTTTTCTTTAAAAATAGGAAGGCCAGAGAAAACCATAGACCTAGGAAGTGGTCGAGATGGGTCTAGAGTAGTCAGGGAGAACATTAACTTCTTAAGAATGTCTGTCCACAAAAGCTACCAAGCACTAAGATATAGAGACAGCTCAGAGAAGTACGTTCCCCTGTCACAACACCCTGATTCTTTCTGGGTTACTAACAAGGAGACATGGGGATAGGAAAGATATAACATAAGGCAGCTGCTGGGCAGCCTCAAACAAAAGCTAGGGGAACCCAAATTACTCTGATGAAAGGCATGAGAATGACAAGTCACCCAGATGCATCTCTGGGTGCAGATGCCTGTGCAGAGGGGTTTTGTAACTCTGCAAAACCTATGATGTCCTCCTGTACTGCACTCAGGACCTGGCAGGATGTGCTTCCTCAGTCAGACTAGCCAAACCCTATGTAGCAGGCCCTGTGTTCTGTTCAGCTGGATCCTGCTCACTCACAGGCCTCTATTGGGCCTAGAAGGCCTTAGGAGACACTATTCCCCCCTGTGCAACCAGAATAGAGTGGCTCCCTTCCAAGCAGGTCTGCAGCCATGTTCAGAGAGGCACAGGCATATGCAGTCAGAAACCTCAAAACATTTTGACTTGATGGCAGTAGAGCATGGAGAATGCCAACTGTCAGGCTCCATGGGAGCTCTCCTTCTGCCCTTCCTGAGGCAAAGGATGCCAACCAGCGGCCACCAGCTGCAAAAAACATGGCCAAGCACTGGGGCTTCCACTGGCCAGATGTGGGTGTTCATGTAGGACACTGGCTATGCCTAAGATATTGTTTTGTATGTTGTTGCATGGTGTTTGTGAATGTTTGTGAGTGTCTGTGTGTGTCTGTGTGTGTGTATTTGTGTTAGGATGTATATATGTGAGCTCACAAGGAAGTATGCTCCTGCACCTCTGAGGGTTCATGTGTTCTCTCCTGCCTATAAAGTTCAGGAATGTGGATGTGGGTGCATAAGTGTCTGAGAGCAGGAGGTTGTGCATAGTGAAGTTTGAAGTGTCAACCACCAGAGGTACTACTTAACATGAGTGCACCTACCAGCCACTGAAGGATCTGGCAGGACAGCAAACACTAAAAGTTATAAGCAGGTACTTACAAAAGATCCTCTGGGAGCTCTATCTAAACCCCCTGCCGATCTGGACCCCAGGGGCAGAGCCTCAGAAACAAACTCCTGGTTTTGAGGACCAAGAGCTGACTTCACCCACTCAGTGCCCAGTCAGGCCACTGGGACTGGGGCAAGCCCAGAGATTGAACCAGCACCCGTCTACCTGATTGTTCTGCCCACACAGGTGTCCCCTAAAGCCTACAGCCAGTTCTCTTCTTGGGGATGCAGACTTTGAGGTCCCTGGGGACACTCTCTCAAGTTGCCAGGTCAAGACAGCCAGCCAATAAAACCCTCTCAGGATGGCCCTTGGATGGTAGGGCACCCAGATTTTGGTGTCAGCAGGCTCCGGACACAGGGGAAGTTGAATAGAGGCCTCATGTGGTGGGGGTGGGAAATCAACCCCCTGCATGAGATGCTAGGCTCAACACTAGCTTCTCACCAGGTAGTAGACTACTCAGCAATGGACCCAGGGCAATGAGTGGGGTGCCCTGTGTATCTATAAGGCTTCCTGTTTTGCTGGCCTGGGCCCAGAGTGCACTGAGAGGTTAAAAAAAAGCTCCCCCAACCCTGAAAATCTTGGTCTACTTACCTGGGCACACAGGTTTATATCTCAGGTACCCCTCAATATGAGTCCTGGTGGATGATGCCCCACAAAGTTATCCAGTCATCCGTCCACCTCAGAGACCCAGAGAGGCTGGCCACCCACTTCCACAATCTCAAATGCAGGACACCTAGCAAGCTGAGCTATGGACAAGGACATATCAAAGAAAAATGAATATTTCATCCCAACCTGCCCCCTGGACAAGGCCCTGACATCGGGCTTCCAATTCTAAGCACCTGCCAAATAAACATCTCCAGGCAACTGACCAGAAATCCAGGCAACCATTATGAGATAATTCCAGCTTCTTCACAATCTCTCTCCTCTCTCAAACCCTCCACACTAGCTCCAGCACACCTCAGCCCTTCACCAACTACCATGCAGTACTTAGGATATACTTTGCTATTCTTCCTTTATCTGAACTCCTAGTTTTCTGGGATCAGAGACTGTCCATCTTTTAATGCCATAACCATGTCTATTCTTCAAGAAATTCCTGGATAGGGCACAGGAGGCCAGGTGGCTTTTCAGCATTCATCCTGTCTCGCCTCTCTGGATGTTAGGAAAGGTAAGCTAGTGAAGAGAAGCCCAGACTCTGCTGCTTGTTTCTGTGTCAGACATCAGAGCCAAGAGGCTTTTAAGGGACCTGGCCATTATGATTCCCTGGCAGCATGGGCTGTTATGGACACACTAGGGACTACAGCATACTCTGGCCGTTTTAATCACTTTGACCCCAAGCCAAGGCAATGCCTAGGCTCCTCATGCCCTTGGGTCACAGCATGAGGTTGCTTGCATAGGATTATGGGAGAGCTCCCATACCATTGAAGGCTTCTGGAGACTTGGGTGATTTTTCTGCCAGTCCTGGGAACCTTACCCCCACCTGAAGCATGGCTCCAGGAAAGAGCCTTTTCTTAAATAATAGGAATTTCATAGATAACAACCATAGACCTAGGAAGGGGTCCAGATGGGGCTGAGGTTGGCAGGGAGAACATTACCTGCTTAAGAATATCTGGCAACAAAAGCTACCAATCACTAAGATATAGAGACAGCTCAGAGAAACATGGAAGCCTGTCATAACACCCTGATCCTTTGTGGGTTACTAACTAGGAGTCATGGGGGTAGGAAGACATCCTGTAAGACAGCTGCTGGGCAGCCTCAAACAAAACAAGGGGGACTCAGATTGCTCTGATGAACAGGGATGAGAATGACAAGTCACCCACAAGAACCCAGATGCATCCCTGGGTGCAGATGCCTGTGTAGAGGGGGTCCTTTAACACTTTCAAACCTATGATGTCCTCCTGCACTGCACTCAGGACCTGGCAGGATGTGCTTCCTCAGTCAGAGTAGCCAAACCCTGTGTTCTGTTCATCTGGATCCTACTCACTCACAGGCCTCTATTGGGCCTAGAAGGACTCAGAAGGCCCTCATCCCAGCTGTGCAATCAGAATAGAGTGGCTCCCACCCAAGCAGGTCTGCAGCCAGGATCAGAGAGGAGCAGGCATGTGCATGCAGAAACTTTTAAATATTTTGACTGATGATGATGATGATGACTGATTGATGATGGCAGTAGAGCATGGAGAATGCCAACTGCCAGGCTGCATGGGAGCTCTCCTTCTGCCCTTCCTGAGGCAAAGGATGCAAACCAGCTGCCACCAGCTGCCAAAAACGTGGCCAAGCACTGGGGCTCCCACTGGCCAGATGTGGGTGTTCATGTAGGACACTGGGTATGCCTAAGCTATGATTTTGTATGTTGTTGTATAATGTTTGTTTGTCTGTGTGTGTGTTAGCATGTATGTGTGTGTGTTCCTAAGGAAGTATGCTCCTGTACCTCTGTGTGTGCCTGTGTTCTCACCTGCAGATAAAGTTCAGAATATGGATGTGGGTGCATAAGTTTCTGAGAGCAGGAGGTTGTGCATACTGAAGATTGAAGGGTCTCCCATTAGAGGTACTACTTAACATCAAGGTACCTACCAGCCACAGAATATGGCAGGTCAGCTAAAGGCTAAAAGTTATAAGCAAGTACTTACGAAAGATCCTCTGGGTGCTCTATCTCAACCCTCCCTGCCAATCTGGACCCCAGGGGCAGAGCCTCAGAAACAAACTCTTGGTCTTGAGGACCAAGAGCTGACCCCTCCCACTCAGTGCCCAGCCAGGCCACTGGGACTGGAGCAAGTCCAGAGATTGATCTAACACATGCCTGCCTGACCCTGCCCATACAGGTGCCCCTAAAGCCTACAGCCAGTTCTTTTCTTGGGTATGCAGACTTTGCGGTCCCTGGAGGCACTCTTTCAAGTTGCCAGGTCAAGACAGACAGCCAATAAAACTCTCCCAGGATGGCCCTTGGCTGGTAGGGCACCCAGGTGGTGGTGTCAGAGAGCTCAGGACACAGGAGAAGGTGAATAGAGGCCTCACGTTGTGGGGGTAGGAATCTAACACCCTCCATGAGACACTAGGCTCAACACTAGCTTCTCAACAGGCAGTAGAAGACTCAGCAGTGGACCCAGGGCAATGAGTGAGCTGCTCTGTGTTTCCTTGAGGCTTCCTGTTTTGCTGGCCTGGGCCGAGAATGCAGTTGGAGGTTAAAAACGCACCCCAACCCCTGAAAACCTTGGTATACTTACCCAGGCACACAGGTTGGTATCTCAGTTGCCCCTCAATATGAATCCTGGTGGATGCTGCCCCACAAAGTTAACCAGTCATCCATCCACCTCAGAGGCCCAGAGGGGCTGTCCACCCACTTCCACAATCTCAACTGCAGTACATCTAGCAAACTGAGCTGTGGACAAGGACATCTCAAAAGAAGAAATGAATATTTCATCCCAAACTGCCCCCTTGACAATAAGGCCCTGACCTCAAGCTTCCAATTCTATGCGCCTACCAAGTAAGCATCTCCTGGCGACCAGGAATACAGGCAACCATTATGAGTAAATTCCAGCTCCCTCACAATCTCTCTATTCTCTCTAACCCTTCACCCCACTTCGACCACACCCCAGCTCTTTAACAACCACCATTCAACACTCAGGGGACACTTTGCTCTCCTTCCTTCTTCTAAAGTCCCAAAGACATTCTCACTATGAATGCTTCTTTCTGTATCTTAGTACACACCAACCTACTTATCTGTACAGGGGCTAGGCACATATGAAACTCAGAGCTGTCTGAAGGGATTCAAGTGGACCAAGGATGACAGTCACCTAGACACAAAGCACAAGGAGTATTTGTCACTTGTCCAACCAGTATCCCTGCAGCACATTTCCTCCCCTCACAGACTTCTTCTAGACCGATTCATGACAAGGTCCTCTGAGGGTGCCCATTGGAAATTCTCAATGTACCTTCAAACATTCTCTCCAAGTGCTCACTACCAGAGAAAGATAACAACTGCCTGGATATTCACCTACATATGTATGTATCTATGTATCATCTATCTATGTATCTATGTATCATCTATCTATGTATCTATGTATGTGTCTATTTATCTATTTATTTATCTTTTTCCTACCTACCTACCTAACTACATATCTACCTACCTACCTACCTACCTTTTTACACATTTCCTACTATCTCCTTTTGGCATGCCAATATATACACGTCGAGGTACATTTTCTAGGGAAGACGGGCTTCTCTGTTTACCAGATGATGAATGTCATGGTCATGGGTGAAATGCTTTTCAATATCCTCCAGCAAGCCTTTTTTTCATGAGCACTGAGACTCTGCAGAGGTCCACCACTGCACTGTTGTGAGCTTAAGTCACAGCTTTTGGAAGAAGACCTCTCTAAGAATCTCCAGAAATGAAACCTGCCATTGATTTCCACTTCGACCTCTCTACCAAGCTTCCTGGAGACATCTGCTTTGATAAAAACAAGAGAGCTCTTTCTATCCAGGCAGGCTTGCTCTGAGTTCTCAGAGGTGCACAGCCTGCAATTCCAAGGAAGGGAGGGTCCTGCCACCCTCCATATTATGTATTGCTAAGCAATATCTCATTTATACACTAAGACAAAGAAGTAACATCAGGAACAATTCCTCTGTTGTTTCACTTAAGTCTTCCTAAACACTTTGCCAACCTGAGCTATGGCCTGGACACATATAGGCCTATAGGTTTCCCCTACCTCCAAACCAGGCCTTCCCAGACAATGCTTAGTTCAACACCGTAAGAAATGATACACCAAGGTCACAAAATGGACCTGTTTTAGGGCCATTAAGGGCCTATTTTCCCCACTAGAAGATTCACAGTGAATACATACATAGAAACACCAGACATACAAACACATAAACACACACACAAAGAGAAAGAGAGACAGATAAACAGAAAGAGACAGATAGAGAGAGACAGAGAGAGAAAAGAGACAGACAGACAGTCAGAAAGAAACACAAATACAGAGACAGGGAAAGAGACAGAGACAGAGAGAAACTCTGTTCTTTCAGTTTTCTGGGATCTGAGACTGTCCATTTGTTAATTCCAGAACCATGTCAATTCTTCCAGAAATGGCCGAATGGCTATTCTTCCTGAACATGGCAGAAAAAAACAGGTGTCTTTTGAGCCTTCATCCTGTCTCACGTCTCTGGTTGATACGGAAGGTAATATAGTCAGGAGAATCCCAGACTTTGCTACCTGTTTGAGTGTCAGGCATCAGAGCCAGGAGGCTTTCAAGGGTCCCAGCCTGGATGGTTCCTTTTAAGCCTGGGCTGTTATGGACACCCTAAGGACCACAGCATACTCTGGCTGTTTCTACTCACTTTGACCCCGAGCCAAGAAACTACATAGGCTCCTCGACCCCTTGGGGCATGCCATGAGATTGCTTGAATAGGACAATAGGGGAGCCTTCCAGACCATTGAAGGGTTTGGGGGACATGAGTGATTTTCTGAAAGGCCTGAAACTCCTGTCTTCACCTGAAGCACAGCTCCAGAAGAGAATAATTCCTTTAAAAAAAGAAAGCCAAAGATAAAATCTCTTGACCTAGAAAAAGGTAGAGGTGGGGCTGGAGTTGGCAGGGAGGACATTAACTGCTTAAGGATATCTGGTGACAAAAACTTCTGAGTCCTGAGATGCTGAGACAGCTCAGAAAATTAGGATAGCCTGTCCCCAAACCCTGATTCTCTGTGTGTTAGGAACAAGAGGAGGTGGGGGTAGGGATGTCATCCTGTAAGGCAGCACTGAGTGAGCCTCAAACAAAAGCAAGAAGTACCAGTATTACTCTGATTAACAGGGACAGGCAGAACAAGTTGCCCACAATAACCCAGATGCAGCCTGGTTGCCGATGCCTGTGTAGAGAGGTCATGTGTCTCTGTAAAACTTAAGATGTCCTCCTGCACTGCATTCAGGACCTGGGAGGCTGTGCTTCCTGAGTCAGGCTAGCCAAACCTGGTGTTGCAGGCCTTTTTCTCTGGTCAGCTGGACCCTGCTTGCTCAGAGGCCTCTGCTAGGCCAAGAAGCCCTCAGGAGCCTCTAGTCCCACCTGTGCAGCCAGAATAGAGTCATTACCAAGAAGTTATGCCACCATGTTCAGAGAGGCACAGGGATGTGCACGAGGAATCCACAAAATAATTCTGCTTTATGGAAGTAGAGCACTGAGAAAGCCAACTTTCAGGCTGCATGGGCACTCTCTCTCTGCCCTTCCTGAGGCAAAAATGCCAACCAGCTGCCACTAGATTCCAACAATCTAGTCAGGTAATTGGGCTTCTACTCTCCAGTGATGGGTGTCCATGCAGGACACTGAGAATGTCTAAGCTATGGTTTTGTTTGTTGTTGCATGGTGTGTGTGTGTGTGTGTGTGTGTGTGTGTGTGTGTGTGTGTGTGTGTTTGTATGCACACTCACACACAAGCACCTCTGTGTGTGAATTGTCTCTCCTCCCTATATGGTTCAGTAATATGGATGCGGATGCATAAGTGTTGGGGAACAGGATGTTGTGCATGGCAGAGTAGGAAGGGTCACTCCTTAACTGCACGGTACCTGCCAGCCACATCAGGAGGGTTGCAAGCACTAAGAGGTGTGAGCAGGTACTTGCAAAAGATCCTGTGGGAGTCCCACCTAAGCCCCTTACCAATCTGAATCCTAGAGGCAGAGCCTCAGGAACAAATGCCTCTTCTCTTCAGTTCTCAGCCAGGACACTTGGACTGGGCCTGTCCCAGAGATACATCCAGCATCTGTCTGTCTGGCCTTGCCCAAATGTTGAATCATTAGAAGCTGACAAGGAGTTCTTTCCTTGGGGATGAAGACTCCATGGTTTCTGGGCACACTCTCTCAAGTTGCCATGTCAAGACACCCAGACAAGAAGGCCCTCTCAGAATCACCCTTGGATGAAAGGGCACCCATGTGGTAGAATGGAGATCTCAGGGTACAAGTGAAGTTGAACAGAGGCTACATGATGTGGGGATTTGGAACCAACCCTTTCCATGGGGCACTAGGCCCAACATTGGCTTCCCACCTAGCAGCCAGAGGCTCTGCACTGGACCCAGGGCAATGGGTGGGATTCTCTTTGTTTCTCTGAGGCCTTCAGCTTTCCTGGCCTGAGCCCAGATTATGGTGGGAGATGAAATGAAGACCCCCCCAAAGACATTTGTCTACTTACCTGGGCACAGTTTGGTATCTCAGGTAGCACTAAATATGAGTTCTGGTAGATGCTGCTCCATAAGCCATCAGTCATCTGTCCACCTGAGAGGCACAGAGGGCGTGGCTGCCGACTTTCACAATCTTGCCTGCAGGCCACCTAGCACCCTGAGCTCAGGACAAGTACGTATCAGAAGAAGAAATGAATATTTCATCCTAACCTGCCTCATTGACAACCAGGCCCTGGTGTTGGCCCCCCAATTCTAAGCTCTTACCAAGTAAGCATCTCTAGGCAACTGACTAGAAATCCAGGCAACCATTATGAGTTACTTCCAGCTCCCTCACAATCTCTCTCCTCTCTATAACACTCCACCTCACCTCCAACACACCCTAGCACTTCACCAAACACCATGCAGCAGCACTCAGGGGACACTTTGACCTCCTTCTTTCCTCCGAAGTCCCCAAGTCCCTCTCACAATGAATCCTTCTTTCTGTATTCTAGTACACACCCACCTACCTACCTGTGCAGGAGCTAGGCACTTATACAACTCAGAGCTCTCTGAAAGGATTCAAGGGAACCCAAGATGACAGACACCTAGACACAAAGCACAGTGAGCATTGACCATTTGTCCCACCAGGATCCCTGCAGCACATTTCCTTCCCTCACCAACTCCTCCTAGAACGATTCACATCAAGGTCCTCTGAGGGTGCCCATTGGAAATTCTCAATGTGCCTTCAAACATTATCTCCTAGTGCTAACTCCCTCAGCATAACAACTGCCTGGCTATGCACCTACCTAAGTGACTATGTATGCATGTATGTATGTATGCATGTATGTATGTATGTATGTATGTATGTATGTATGTATGTATCTGTCTGTTTATCTATCTATTTATCCATTTATTTCTTACCTACCTATAAACTTTCTACTATCCTCTTTTGCCTTGCCAATATATACACTTCCTGGTACATTTTCTAGGGCAGAAGCATCTCTTTGTTTACAAGATGATAAATGTCATGGTCATTTGGGAAATGCTTTTCACTATCTACCAGTAAGCCTTCCTTTTATGAGCACTAAGAATGCTTACATTACAGATGGTGTAGAAGACCACACTAACAACCTCCTGGGGAGAAGCCTGCCAGTGCTTTCCACTTCTCCCTCCCTTCCAAGCTTCCTGGAGGCATCTGCTCTGATACAACCAAGAGAGCCCTGTTGGGAACAACCTTGCTTATACATTAATTGCCTAATTCAGCCACAGGCCTAAGTCAGTCATACATGCTTACTGACACAAAAATCTTGGTCTCTGTGGGAAAGCAGTAACCCTATTACAGATAGCTATAGATCTTGTAGACAGGTAGGCCTGGTGGGAAAGTAGCAGCCTAGGTAAGTGCAAATGAATAATAGATCTTATGGAGAGGTAGCTTTTGTGGGAAAGTATTCACTTAGATAACAATAAATGAATAACAAAACTTATGGACAGGTATATAATGTTCTGTTCCACCCTTCTACTTCTTTGACCTCTTTACCCACCTAATATCCTGGAGAACATTTGACTCCCCCTGAGTTCACAAAAACAAAGAAGACCCTGCATCATCACCCTCCCCACATCCTGCTTCTATGTGTATATAGCCACCATGTGAAAATATTAATATTACAGCCTGATAGGACTCTAGACAGGCTGTCAATATTTTATGGTCGCTCACCCCCCAGTTATCTCTTTCAGGCCTCTGATCCCAGTTCAATGCCCCATGGAACTGGAGCAATTATTATATTACTGTATTATATACTACTATTAATATATTATAATGTATTATCCAATAATGAAAAAGAATGCACTAAATTTGTTCATTGTAATTATACATTTTCAGATTGTAAATATTTCTGAGAAACATTGTAAATGAAATGTCAATAAAATATGCAATATTAAATAAAGATATATTCAATTTATCATATTTTAGCATATTATATTTTATATTATTAGTGTATATTAAAACATTATATACTAACATTAATATATCATTTTAATATATTATATACATTATATTATACAATAATAAATAAGCATATATTGAATTTCTTCATGGCCATTACCCATATTCAGATGATAATATAAAAAGCTTCAGCCATAGCACAGTGTATATACATTGGGTGGTCACATATGACTGTCTCCTCATGTGATTTCTCATTCAAACTGAATGAATTTGATTGCTTTGATTTATTAAAAAATATGTATAGATAAATAACAAATAAATAGATAAATGAATAAACAAATAAAAGTTAATCCTGATTCAGCATTCATCATCTATGATCAATATTCATGATCAATACTCTATTAGCTAAAGTTTGGTGGGCACTATTTTATTATTTTATTTATTAATTTTTATTATGTTTTTTGACTCGAATGATGATCTGTTTAAATTATGGAAAAGTCTTGTGGGTAGCTTGGTATGACATCAAGGGCATGACATCAGAGATGTGACATCATGTATATCACATCAAGAGTATGATATCACAGGTGTGCCATCCCAATTATGTCATGAGTGTGACATGGGATAACATGGGTATGTATTATAGGTAGAATATCACAATCGTTAACTCATGAGTGTGACATTACAGGTATGACATTTTGGGTAAGACATGAGTGTGACATCAAGTGTATGACATCATGGGTATGACAGGAGCTTTACATGGGTATGAATCATGGGTATAACATCACATAAATGTCATGGATGTCATGGGATTGACATTTCCATGTCAATCATGAATTTTTTAGGGAGTTATTTTTTACAACAGATTCCAGATTTTCACCCTATTTTTGGTATTTGTCTTCATTTTAACAAATAATTTTTGACCAATGCATATTTTTTCACCTATTTTTCTATACTTATGTTGTTATCATTAATTTTTAAAATAATTTCTTTAATTTTATCAAACATTTTTCCATTCTAATATTTAATATTTTCCCCAAATTTTTTCTAAAACATCTTCACTTTTTAAATGAATTTTTTATGTCAATCAATCATGAATTTTTAAGGGATTTCTCTGCAAACAGTTTCACTATTTTCAATCTTTTTATATATTTCTCTTCATTAAAACCATTTTTTTTCCTAATTTTTCTTAAATCATCTTCAATTTTATAATAAATTTTCCCTGTCAATAAATCTTTATTTTTTTAGGAATTTTTCTGCAAATTGTTTCAATATTTAAATAATTTTTAATTATCTTTATGTTCATTGTAACCAAAATTTTCCATATTTTATTCATTTTTATCTTTTTCTATATTTATCTTAAGTTTTAATCACTAGTTCTTAAAACAATGTTTCCATTTTATCAAATATTTTTATGTAAATATTTAATTTCTTGTAAAGTTTTCTTTTCATCTTCAAGTTTCTACTGAATTTTTCTATGTCGATCTTAAATTTTTTAATAATTTTTCTACAAAGAATTTCAATATTTTATACAATTTTCTATATCTGCCTTCATTTTAACCAAAATTTACCAAAAATTATATATGTATTTTCCACAATTTTTTCTTTATTTATCTTAATGTTTATCATTAATTTTTAAAACAATGTCTTCAATATTAGCAAATATTTTTCCATGCAAGTGTTCAATTTTTTAAAATTATCTTCAATTTTCTAAACAATTTTTCCATTTCAATCTTGAATTTTTTAGGGATTTTTCTCTAAACACTTTCTATAGTTTCATACTATTTGTCTATTTTAGTGTTAATTTTAACCAAAATTTTCCACAAATATTTTGCATTTTCAACAATTTTTTCTATATTTATCATAATAATTTTTATTAATTTAAAAATCCATGTCTCAATTTTATCAAACATTTTTCATTCAAATATTTAATTTTTTCCCAAATATTTCTTAAATTATCATCAATTTTCTAATTAATTTTTTTCAAACTTGAATTTTTTTCAAGGGATTTTTCTACAAACACTATCAAGTTTTGATACTTTTTTTATATTTGTCTATAGTTAAACCAAAATTTTTCTACAAATATTTTATATATTCTAACAATTTTTCTATATTTATATTAATTTTTTCACTAATTTTCAATACAATGTCTCAATTTTTCCAAACATTTTTACATGCAAATATAAAAATTCTGAAAATTTTCTTAAATCATATTCAATTTTCTAATGAATTTTTCCATGTCAATCTTTATGTCTTTAAATTTTTTTCTACAAAATGTTCAATATTTTCATATTGTTGTTCTATATTTTTAGTTTAACCAAATTTTTTCCACAAATGTTTTGTTTTTTCAACAATTTATTTTATATTTATCTGAATTTTTTCAATAATTTTAAAACAATGTCTCAATTTTATTAAATATATTTCTATGCAAATATTACATTTCTTCTGAAATATTTCTTCATCATCAATTTTCTAATGAATATTTTTACGTCAAACTTAATTTTATTTATTTTCTTAAAAACACTGTCAATATTTTCACAATATTTTTTCAATATTTTATTTTGTTTATTCCATAATTTTTCTACAAATGTTTTATCTTTTCAACAATATTTTTATATTTAACTCAATTTTTATCACTAATTTTTTAAACAATGTATTCAGTTTTATCAAATATTTTTTACATGCAAACATTCAATTTCTTCTGACAATTTTTAAAAGTCATCTTAAATTTTCTAATGAAATTTACCATAACATTCTTGAATGTTTTCTAGGGATTTCTCTATAAAAAGTTTCAATATTTTCTTGCTTTTTTCTATATTTGTCTTAATTTTGACCGATATTTTTCAAAAAATGTTTTATATTTTTTCAAAAATTTCTTCTATATTTCTCTTAATTATTATCACTAAGTTTTCAAACAATGTCTTCAAAATTATAAAATATATTTTAATTTTTAAAATTTTTCTTTACATCTTCAATTTTTAATGAATATTTCCAAGACAATCATGAATTATTTTAGGCATTTTTCTACAGTTTCAATATTTTCATACTTTTTTCTTTATTTGTTTTCATTTTGACCAAAATTTTTCCAAAAATGCTTGATATTTTTCAACGTTTTCTATATTTATTTAAAATTTTATGACTAAGTTTTCAAACAGTGACTTCAATCTTTCCAGTTTCCATGCATATATTCAATTTCTTCTGAAAATTTTCTTAAATCATCTTCAATTTTCTCATGAAATCTACAATGTCAATCTTGAACTTTATTAAGGATTTTTCTACAAAGAATTTCAACTTTTTTATACTTTTCTTTTGATATTTACCTTCATTTTAACTAATATTTGTTGACAAATATTTTTTATTTTTTCACCTTTTTTACATTTTATATTTATAACTAAGTTTTAAAACAATGTCTCATTTTTAAAAAACATTTTTCTATGCAAATATTCAAATTTTTCCAAACTTCCCTAAAATCATCATCAATTTTCTAATCAAAATTTCTATGTCAATCTCGAATATTTTATGGAATTCTTCTACATACAGTATTAAAACTTTCATACTTTTTTTTATATTTGTCTTCCTTTTAACCAAAATTTTTCAGTAATTTTTTTCAACTATTTTTCTATATTTATTTTAATAATTTAATATTCATTTTTTAAAAAAAATTCCATTTTAAAAAACATTTTTTCATGCAAATAATCAACTTTTTTCCAATTTTTTCTTATATTGCCATCAATTTTCTCATGATTTTATCCTTGGCAATTTAGAATTTTTTTTAGTTATTTTTGTACAGTTTCAAAATTTTCATACTTTTATCTATATTTGTCTTCTTTTTAACTAAAATTTTACATAAATGTTTCATATCTTTTCAACAATTTTTTTCTATCTTTATCTTAATTTTTATAACTGATTTTAACACAATGTCTTCAATTTTATCGAACATTTTTCCAAGCAAATATTTTTTTCTGTGAAATTTTCTGAATCAGCTTCAATATTCTATTGAATTTTTCTATCAATCTTTAATTTTTTAAATCATTTTTCTTCTAGAAGTTGAAGATTTCCATACTTTTTTCTATATTAGTCTTTATTTTAACCATAATTTTTCCACAAATATTTTATATTCTTTCAAATATTTTTTTCTATATTAATCTTAATTTTTTATCACTAATTTTTAAAACAATCTCTTCAATTTTATCAAACTTCTTTCCATGCAAATTGACAATTTCTTCTGTATTTTTTCTTATATTATCTGCAATTTTCTAATGAATTTTCCCAAATCAATCATGAATATTTTTTAGAGATTTTTCTAAGAACATTTTCAATATTTTCATAATTTTTAAATATGTTTGTACTCAATTTAATCAAATATTTTATACTTTTCAACAAATTTTAAAAATTTTTTTATTATTTTTTGTCACTAATTTTTAAAACAGTCTTCAAATTAAAAAAATATTTTTATGCAAATATTAATTTTTTTCTGAAACTTTTCTTAAATCTTTAAAATTTTGTCATCTTCTTAATCACACTTTCTCCATTTATGTTTTATAATTCTCATCAAATTTTTCTATATTTATCCTAATTTTTGTCATTAATACTTTCAACAATGTTTTTAATTTTATGAAGTGTTTTTCCATGCTAATATTCAATTTTATAAGAAATTTTGTTAAATCACATTCAATTTCATAAGAATTTTTTTTTGGTCAGCATATAATATTTTAAGAAATTTTTTAAAAAACAAATTCAATTTTTTCTTACAGTTTTTATGGAGTTGCCATGACTTTAATTAATTTTTTCCATATATTTCTGTATTGTTTCATCAAATTTTCACTATTTATTTTAAGTTTTAGCACTAGTTTTTTCACCAAAGGCTTCAATTTTATCAAACATGTTTTCCATGTAAATATTCAATTTTATCAGAATTTCCTTAAATCACATTCAATTTCATAAGAAATTTTCCATGTCAGTCTTCAATTATTTTATGAATTTTTAAAAATAGTTTCAGTTTTTCATACATTTTTTTCTGTATTTGTCGTCATTTTAGCAGTACAGCATATCTCTCAGGTAATATAACATTGTCCCATATATAGTAGAGTAGTGTATCTGTCAGGTAATATAACTTTATCTTATATATACAAGGATAGTGCATCAATCAGGTGATATAACATTATCAAATATACAGCAGTAAAATGTGTCTGTCAGATAATATAACATTATCCCATATAGAGCAGTATAGTTTATTTGTCATGTAATATAACTTTATCCTGTATTTAGCAGTATAGTGTAGTAGTAAAATAACGTAATATCATATATAATATATAACATATTTATTTATTATATTTATAATTATTATATATAATATATTTACATATATTGGTTTATTATACTTGTTACATATGTAAAATAATTACTTATGTATGTGTCTTATGGAATTTGAATTATGCCTTTAGGAGCACAAACAATCATTTGCTCTTCTTTTTCTCACCCAATATTTATTTACATTTATTTACGTCCTGTTAGCATAGTAGACTCATTTATAATGTTTTTAATTTTTATTTATTTTTTTACTTTGTACTGGATATTTTAATATTGGATAAATTTTATTGGATATTTTTATTATTGGATAATTTTTATTGCATACTTTATGGGATATTTTTTATTGAAAATATTTATTGGATATTTTTTATTGAATATTTATTTTTGTGATAGGGTTTCTCTGTATAGCTCTGGCTGTCCTGGAACTCACTCTGTAGACCAGGCTGGCCTTGAACTCAGAAATCCACCTGCCTCTCTGCCTCCCAAGTGCTGGGATTAAATTTGTCAGCCACCACTTTCTGGCTTTTTATGGGATATTTTTCTTGAATTTTTATGGATTTTTTTTTTTCGATATTTATAATGGGATAATTTCATTGGGTATTTTTTATTGGCTATCTTTAACCGGATATTTTTGATTAGATATTTTTATGAGACATTTGTTATTGAATATTTTTATTGCATATCTATTGGATTTTTTCTGGATATTTTTATTTGATATTTTTTATTGGATTTTTGTATTGGATATTTTTTATTAAATATTTTATTCGGACTTTCTACCAGAAAAGGTGTACAGGCCTCAGAAAAGAAAAATAAAAAATTAATATGGTTAATATTAAATACAGAAACCAATGAAAAATATAAATGTAAATACAAATACAAATGTAAATATGAATATCAGTCTAAATGTAAAATTTTCTGTATATATATAAATGTAAATTATGTGAATATAAATATTAGTGATATAAATATGAATATATAAATATAAATGTATATGTAATTATAAATACAAATGTAAATGTAAATAAATGTAAATGTTAAATAATTATTAATATAAATGTGAATATGAATATTAATATGAAGATAAACATAATGATTGATATAAATAGAAATAATTATATACACATACTTACCTAAAAATAAAATAATTTTTAAGTCAAAATCCTTCACTTTGTCTAAGAGAGAGATTGATGCTCAGCCATCATGGGCTGTGGCCTCTGTCAGGAGGCTGACACCCAGGTACCTCACCCTAGTTACTTTAATCAAATGTCATACAGAGTTAATTATTATTATTTTATTATTGTTATTATCACCAATATATTCATATTATTGTTCATAGAATTTTATTACAATTTTATTAATAATATTATTAGTATTATATTTGTTATTATGATTATATTAATATTACTAAATTAATCTTATTATTTTTCATTATTATTATTATTATTACAATTTGCCGCCTATAATTATTGTCACAAACACAGCCAGGTAGCCAGCTCTAGTTCTTTTACTTTATTCAAACATCACACAAATTTTATTATTATTATTATTATTATTATTATTATTATTATTATTTTATATTAATATTATAATATTATTTTATTAATCTTATTTTATAGTATTATTTCACTTTTAATAATACTTGATTACATTAATATCAATATTAATATTTATATAATTTTATTATCTTAATATTATTTTAAACATAATTAGTAGTACAATTATTATATTATTATTATAATAGAACAAGGATATTTATAAGCTTTCATGTCTGATGAAGTGCAGACGTTCCAGAGAAACAACATTTTCTCAAAATTCAAAAAGTCTTTATTATTATTATCATTATTATTATTATTATTATAGTTATTATTATGACTATATAATTTAACATAAATTTTGTTATTTTATATTATTATTATATTATAATTATACTATGTTTTGCTATGTCATAATCATATTATTATCATTTCATTATTACTTTATTATATTACATTAATATTACATTTTTAAATTACTATTATTTTATTATTATTTAATTATTTAATAACTAATATTATAGTATCATATTATTTTATTAAAGTATTATTGCTATATTATTAATATGTTATTATAATTTTGATATTTTAAATATTATTATCATATGATTGTTACCTTTATTACCATATCATATTATTATATTCTATTATTATAGAGCTATTATTTTTTCATTATTTTTAGTATAATTTTATCTTAATTTAATTATTTTATTATTTTATGATTATTATTGTAATATTATATTGTTATAGTTTTATTGTCATTATTATTTTCATTTTATTAGTAATATTAGTATTTTAATATTATTATCTTATTATTTGTTATCCCTAATATTTATTGGTGTTTTTTATATTTTTATCAGTATTATACAGATTTCATTATTATATTTTTATAAGTTTTTATTATTGTTATTATTTTATGATTATTATTATTTTAATTTACTATCATTATTTTACTGTTATTATTATTTTATTATTATTTATTTATATATTATATTATAATATATAATAAATGTGTACTATATATTATATATATTATATTATTTATTTATTATAGTTGTTTATTATATATTTTTTTATTTATTATTTTATTTAATTTTTATATTATATATTATTTATTTATATATTATATTTATTATTATTTCATTGTTATCAATATCATTAGTATTAGTATTATTTTATTTTTATATCATAACATTAATAGTATTAGTATTTATTTGAATTAGTTTCTATATTTTCTTTAGTAATATTAATATTTTATTTATGTTATACTATTATCTGATTATTATTTCATTACTATTGATATTATTTTTTAATTAATATTAACATCTTATAGTGTTATTTTTATATTAGTATTAGGGGCATGGCTTAGCCATCGGGGTTTGGCTTATTCATTGCGGTGTGGCTTAATCTTCATGGGAGTGGCTTTTCTTGTGGATATTCGTGGTTTATTCATCAGTGTATGTCTTGGTCACTGAGGGCGGAGCTAATCACAGGGATGTGTCTTAATCATTGAAGGTGTGGCTTGATCACAGGGGGCGTGGGCAGACATTACATAACACTATGAAACATTGTGTGCCCAGGCCCCGCCTTCCTGGGGCCCTGCCCTCATGGTGGGCGTGGTCACAATGTTGGTATAGCTGAACTTTTCATTCTTTGATTTCTGACTCCTGTGGATGTGCAGGCCAGGGCAGGGTCAGTACGTCATTGGAGGTGACGTCAGTCAGTCCCCACTCACAATAGCTGTTTGTACCAGGTCATGGCGTCTGAGAAGAGCCGTTATATTATCCAGACGGAGATGGCTTTGGGGGTGGTGTGTCGGTGAGGCTATGTCCTTGTGATGTTGGGCTACACCAAACAACGAGGCCAGGCTCCTAAGCCCTCGGCCTTTCACCATCTTTTCCCCATGTTTGTGGATTGACTTCAAAGTAGTTGCTTGTTGGGCCTTGGACAAGGTAACTCCATTTAACCTGTTACCTTCAGTCACTTAGGACAGGTTGAGGGTGTGACTAACAAGTCTCCACCTCCAGAGATTTAAATATTAATGAATTATCAAAAGGCCAGGGGCGTAGCTAATTAAGTTATTCCTTCCCCTTTCTCCCTTCCCTATAAGATTGGTCTCCCCTGGCTTTTGGGGGGAGGGGGAAAGCCCGTACCACTTGCGTCCATTCACCATGCCATGAACAATAAAAGCTTTGGAAACCTGGACTCCACGTGTCCATGGTCTCTCCACCTGATTCCCAGCTTTTGGAACCCTGGAACCTTGCTGATGCAGCCGCCAGCCCGCCCACAGACAGCTGCGTGAATGTGGGATCCTCCACTGATGTCGGACCACCCTGAGACTCTGCCGCCCGCGAGATTTCTTCCCCATAGTTGCTCATTTAAATAAAAAACAAAAAAACATTTTGAAATCCTGGCCCTGCTCACCATGATCCTGCAAAGATCACACCCCTGTATAATCCCCAAACCACGTCCTCAGCCACACCCATCACCCCGAGACCCCACCCCTATTATTGTTTTATCGCGGGCATTTATTTTCTTATTGACTCTGTATTAGTTGCTCATTTAAAAGAAAATACCACAGCTATTTTTAAGCAATGGCCTCTGCAGCCTGGGCCACTCACCCCAGGCCCTGCCTGTCACAAGGTACCGCCCCCTTTCCACACCTCCCACAAGGCCTTGGACCCTCCATCTACCAACTTGGGTTTGTTGAACGACTTCATAGTAGTTGTTCACTTAAACAAAAACACCACGATCGTTTATAACCCTGACCTGCAAAGCCCCTTCCTGGTTTAAGTCTCTGCCCACAGGACACCGATGCCCCAGGACATCATAAGAAATTTCTTCCATGTCAGTCTTCAATTTTTCTAGGAATTATTTTAAAACATTTTCAATTGTTTCCTATATGTTTCTGTGTGATTGTCATCATTTTAATCAAATTTTCCTTGTGCCTTTTTTCATCATTTATTTTACATTTATTTTAAATTTCATCACTAGTTTTTTAACAATATCTTCAAAATTACCAAACAGGGATTCATTTTTACAAATTATATGAATTATATAAATGATAAATATCATATAAATGATATACAATCACCTAAATTTATTATTATATACCATTATTATATATGAATTATATATGATAAATACAATAAATAAATAATTATATGTGAATATATTGTGTATATTATACATATCATAAACATAATAACTATTAACAAATTCAAGAATTTATTTTTTGCTAATCAAGTGTTTGATGAAAAAAATATGTATTCCTTTACCCTGTTATGAACAAGTAAAAGAGTGGATTTCATACATATGTTTACTTAATGAATATGTCCTTTATATTTATTTATATAAGTATTATTGTATTTATCATGTATAATATATGCAATATATATAATATATTTACATATACTATATTTATTATATATTTGATATATAATATATTCATTTATGTATATATTTTATATATTATATATTAAACATAAATATTAGTTTATTTATCATGTTTATTACAGATATAATATATATTTATTTATATATGTATTTATTTATATTTATTACATATGCAATAAATAGAATATATTTATTTTATATATTATATATAATAAATTTAATACATTCATCATACTTATTATGAATATTTATTTATATATGTATATTTATTTATTATATAATATATATATTTATTTTTATAAATGTATTCATTCCTGATATTTATTAGAAATGTAATATATAATGAATTTGTATTGATTTATTCATTTATTATTTTTATTGTTTTAGTTTATTATAGTTTACTATTGTAATATTTCATTATAATTTTTATTTTAATGATAATGTAAATAGAATGATATTGCTAATATATAATATAAATATAATGTAAGTATATAATATTAGTATAATATCAATATGATGATAATTTAAATATATAATATAGATATATTATATAAATATAATGTAAATATAATGATAACATAAATGTATATCATAGATATATAATGCAAATATATATTTTAAATATGATGTAAACACGACTATAAAGAACACATCAATATCATTAGGTGTTGACAGTGGCCATGAACATATATACACTTATATGCAAGTAAATACTGTATAATGTTTATAAATTACATAAATTTATATACATTACATAAGTTATATAAGGTATATAAATTATAAAATTATATAGAATATGTAAATTTTATGAAATTATACAAATTGTATAAATTACTTGAAATAGTATAAATTGTACAAATTCTATAAATTCTATAGAATATATAAATTAGATAAATTATATAACCTTTATAAAATATATCAATTATATTACTTATATAAATTATATGAATTATATAAAATTATATAAATTATATCAATATATCAATTATCAATTTTATCAATTACATTATTTATATTAATTATATAAATGTGTGTGGCTTGTGTAATTTTAAATATGCTTTATGGAGCACAGTCATTTGCTCTTCTTATTTTCAGCCAATTTCTAAAAAAATATTGAAATGCAGGTTTTTAAGTTACATTTATTTACATCCTACTACTGTAGGAGACACTTTTAATATTTTTGATTTTTTATTTATTTATTTTTTATTGGATAATTTTAATATTGGATTTATTTTATTGGATATTTTTATTATTGAATATTTTTTATTCCACATATTTTATTGGATATCTTGTATTGTACTTTTTATTGTCTATTTCTTATTGCACATTATTTTATTGTATAGTTTTAATCAGATATTCTTAATTGGATATTTTGTATTGGATTTTTATTCAATATTTTTATTGCATATTTTAATAGATATTTTAATTGAATACTTTTATTTGATATTTTTAATTGGATATTTTAATCAAATATTTTTTAATTGGATACTTTAATTATATATTTTTTATTTTGTATGCTCCTTATTTACATTTCCGACATTATCCCCTCTTCCATTCCCCCTTTACCTTTTGGCATTTACATCATTTTAATTACAATTTTAGGCAAAATTTTATCAGACATTATGGCGGACAGTCAACCAGAAAAAGGGCACTGGCCACAGAACAAAGAAATAAAATAATTAATACAGTTCGTGTGAAATACTGAGACCAATGAATTATATAATGTTGGTATCAATAACGTACTTAAATATAAATATAATTATGTAAATATATAACTATAATTATAAATATTAATGTGAATATGAATATCAATATCAATGACAAAATCAATATTAATATAAATAAAAATATGAATACTAATTTATTATTATTATTATTATTATTATTATTATTATTATTATTATTATTATGACTAGCACATTTGTAAGTTCTCATGTATGACCGAGTACAGACTTTCTACGGACACAATATTTCCTCAAAGTGTGGGCTGCTCTGTGTCCGTGAGGCCTTCAGTTTCCCTGGCCTGAACCCAGAATTCAGTGGGAGATGAAAAGAATGGCCCCCTGAAAACATATTTCTACTTATCTTGGCACTCAGGTTGGTATCTCAGGTACCCCTCAATATGAGTTTTGGTGGATGCTGCCCCACAAAGTCATCCAGTCATCTGTCCACCTCAGAGGCCCAGAAAGGCTGGCTGCTCACTTCCACAATCCTGTGCCCAGGCCACCTATAACCCTGAGCTGAGGACAAGGATATATCCAAAGAAAAAATGAACATTTCATCCCAACCTGCCCCCTTGACAACCAGGCTCTGGTCTTGGGTCCTCAATTCTAAGCACATTCTAAGTAAAAAACTCCAGGCAACTGATCAGGAAACCAGACAACCATTATTTGCTAATTTGAGCTCTCTCACAATCTCCTCTCTCTAACACTGCAGCCCAACTCCACCACACCCCAGCCCTTCACCAATTCACCATGCAGCACTCTGGGAAAATTTGTTCTCCTTCCTTCTTCTGAAATCCCCAAGTCACTGTCATCATGGATTTTTCTTTCTTTATCCTAGCACATACCCAAATACCTACCTGGACAGGGACTAGGCACACATGCAACTCAGAGCTCTCTGAAAGGATTCAAGTGGACTCAAGATAACAGTTGCCTAGATACAAAGGACAATGAGCATTGATCACTTGTCTCACCAGTATCCCTGCAGCACGTCTCCTCCCCTCACCAACTCCTCCTAGACCAATTCACACCAAGGTCCTCTGAGGGTGCCCATTGGAAATTTTCAATGTGCCTTCAAACATTCTCTGCAAGTGATCACAACCATGGAAGAAGAACAACTACCTGGCTATCCTCCTATATATGGATCTATCTATCTATCTATCTATCTATCTATCTATCTATCTATCTACAAAACTACCTATCTATCATCTATCATCTATCATCTATCATCTCTCTGTCTCTCTCTCTCTCTCTCTGTCTCTCTCTCTCTCTCTCTCTCTCTCTCTTTCTCCCTGTCTCTCTCTCTCTCCTGCCTACCTACATAGCTACATATCTATATACCTACCTACCTACCTACTTATAAACCTTCTACTATCTTCTTTTGGCTCACCAATATATACACTTCCACGTACATTTTCTAGAGCAGAAGGGCCTCTTTGTTTATCAGATAATACATGCCGTGGTCATTTGAGAAATGCTTTTCATTTTTCACAAGCAAGTCTCCCTTTTATAAACAATGAGAGTCTCCAGAGGTCCACCCATTCACTGCTTTTAAATCACAGCTGGTAGAAGAAGACCTCTCTAACACCCTCCATGAGAAAAGCCTGACATTGCTTTTCATGTCTCCCTCCCTACCAAGATTCCTGGAGGCATCTTCTCTGATACTACCAAGAGAGCTCTTTCTATTCAGGCAGGCCTCCTCTGAGTTCTCACTGTTGCAAAGCCTGCAACCCCAAGTAGAGAAGGGTCCTGTCACCCTCTATATTATTTATTACTAAGCAATTGGCTCATCAATCCACCATGACAGAGAGGTACCATCAGGAACAACTCCCTAGTTGTCCTCCTCAAGCAAATTTACACGATGTGCTCACCACAGCTATGGCCAGGGCAAACATACAGCCTTAAGTGTTTCCACTACATTCAATCCAAGCATTCCCAGACAATGCTGAGCTCAACACTATGAGAAATAATACACACTGGTAAAAAAAAAAAAAAACAGTACCTGCTTCAAGGTCCATTAAGTGCCTAGTTTTCTCACTAGAGGACACTCAGTGAATAGGTACATAGAAACACACACACACCCAAACACAAACACACAAAGAGAAAGAGAGTGACAGAAACACAGAGACAGAGACAAAGACAGAGACAGAAAGAAAGTCTGAACTCTCAGTTTTCTGCAAACTGAGAGTATATATTTGTTAATTCCATAACCATGTCTATTCTTCCAGAAATCCCTGGACATGGCAGAGAAGCCAGGTGTCTTTTGTGCCTTCATCCTGGCTCATGTCCCTGGATGTTAGTGAAGGTAAGCTAATCAGGAGTAGCCCAGACTTTGCTGCCTGTTTGTGTGTCAGGCATCAGAGCCAGGAGGCTTTCAAGGAACCTGGCCTGGATTCTTCCCTGGTAGCCTGGCCTGTGTGGAACCCTTGGGACTACAGCATACTCTGGCTGTTTCAATTCAGTTTGACCTCAAGCCAAGACACTACCTAGGCTCCTTGCCCCCTTGGGTCACACCATGAGGTTGCTTGCATAGGATGGTGGGGGAGTCTCCCAGACTATTGAAGGGTTCTGAGTACTTAAGTAATTTTCTGACAAGCCTGGGACACCTACCCCAACCTGGAACACTGTTCTAAAATAGACCCTTTTATTATAAAAAAAATTAAAGCCAGAGATACCAACCCTATACCTAGGAAGGGGGGGAGGTGGATCTGGGTTTGGAAGGCAGAACACTAACTGCTTAAGAATATCTGGCGACAAAAGCTATCAAGCCCTGAGATGTTGAGACAGCCAGAGAAGCAGATAGCCTTTCCCTACACCCTGACTCTCTGTGGGTTAGTAACAAGGGGACATGTGCCTAGGGAGGGCTTCCTGTAAGGCAGCTGCTGGGCAGGCACAAACAAAACAAGAGGGACCAGTATTACTCTGGTGAACAGGGATGGGAAAGAACAGTCTCACACAAGAACCCAGATGCAGCTTGGCTGCAGACGTCTATGTAGAGAGGTCCCATGACTCTGTAAACCTAAGATGTCTGCTTGCACTGAGCTCAGCATCTCGGAGGCTGCACTTCCCCAGTCAGGCCAGCCAAACCCTGTGTCACTGGCCCTGTCCTCTGGTCAGCTGGATCATGCTTGCTCACGGGCCTCTCCTTTGCAAAGAAGCCCACAGGAGCCCCTAGTTTCACCTTTGCAGCCAGAATGGGGTGACTCCCAAGCAGGTCTGCCTTGGTCTTCAGAGAGGTGCAGGGATGTGCATGTGGAATCCTCAAAACAATTTGGCTTGATAGTAGTAGAGCAGGAGAATGACAACTGCCAGGCTGCATGGGGGTCTGTTCTTCTGTCATTCCTGTGGCAAAAAACTGACAACCAGCTGCCAAAAACATGGCCAAGCACTGGGGCTTGCACTGGCCACAGAGTAGTGTCCATGGAGGACACTGGAAATTCCTAAGCTATGATATTGTTTGTTGTTGCATGCTGTGTGTGTTTCTCTCTCTCTCTCTCTCTCTCTCTCTCTCTCTCTCTCTCTCTCTCTCTCTCTCTGTCTCTCTCTCTGTGTGTGTGTGTGTGTGTGTGTGTGCTTTCATGAGAGCATGCTACTACATTTCTCTGTGTGAGTGCTATCTCCTGCCTGTAATGTTCATGAATAAGGATGTTGGTGCCTAAGTGTTGGGGAGCAGGAGGTTGTGCTTGGTGGAAATGGAAGGGTCACCCATCACAGGCAATCCTCACCTGCAGGGCACCTGCCAATCACTGAAGAATCAAGCAGAAGCATCGCAAGTATTATAAGGCATGAGCAGGTACTTGCAAAGGATCCTGATGGAGCCCTACCTAACACCCCTGCCAATCTTGAGCCAAGGGGAAGCGTCTCAGAAAAAAATGCCTGGAGTTGAGAACCAGGAACTGACCCATCCCCTTCAGTGTCCAACCAACCAGGACACTGGAACTGGGCCTGGCCCACATATTGACCCAGCATATGGTTGCCTGACCCCACCCACACAGGGGTCCTTGAAAGCTGACCAACAGTTCTCTTCTTGTGTATGCAGACTTTGCAGTCCCTGTGCACACTCTCTCATGTTGCAAGGTCAAGGCACCCAGTGAGGAAGGCTCTACCAGGTACATCCTCAGCTGGTAAGGCACCCAGGTGGAGTCAGAGAACTCAGAGAGAAGGGGAAGTTAAACAGAGGCAACACAGGTTGGGGTTGGTCAACTCCATGGGTACTAGTCCCAACACTTTCTTCCCACTTAGAAGCAGGAGCATATACACTGGACCCAGGGCAATGTGTAGGGTGTTCTGTGCGTCCACAAGGCCTACAGTTTACCTGGCCTGAGCCCAGGGTGCATTGGCAGATGAAAAAATGTGCCCTCAATAACTTACCTGGGCACACAAGTTGGTATATCAGTTATTTCTCACTATGAGTTCTGGTAAATGTGTCTTGACAATGTCATCCAGTCGTCTGTCCACCTCAGTGGCCCAGAGGCAATTGAGGCCTGCTTCCACAATCTCCCTTGCAGACCACCTGGCACCCTGAGCTGAAGACAAGCACATATCCAAAGAAGAAATGAATATTCCATCTCAACCTGCCTTTTTTACAAACAGGTCCTGGCCTCAGGCCCCCAATTCTAAGTATCTACTAAGTAAGCATCTCCAGGAAACTGACCAGGAAATCAGGCACCCTTATTAGCTAAATCCAGTTCCCTCACAATCTCTGTCTTCTCTATAATGCTCCACCCCATCTCCACCACACCCTAGCCCTTCACCAACCACCATGCAGCACTCAGGGTATCTTTGACTCTCCTTCTTTCCTCCAAAGTCCCCAAGTCACTCTCACAATGAATCCTTCTTTCTGTATCCTAGCACATACTTAATTATCTACCTGTGCAAGGTCTAGTCACCCATGCAATTCAGACTTCTCTGAAGGGATTCAAGTAGGCTCAAAATGAGAGACACCTAGATACAAAGCACAATGAGCATTTATCACTTGTCCCCACCATTCTCTCCCCACACCAACTCCTCCTAGACAAATTCACACCAAGGTCCTCTGAGGGTTCGCATTGAAAATTCTCAAGGCGCCTTCAAACATTCTCTCCAAGTGCTTACAGCCAGAGTATGAAAGCAACTGCCTAGCCATCTACCTGCCAATGTAGTATGTATGTATGTATGTATGTATGTATGTATGTATGTATGTATCTATCTATCCATCTACCTATCTATATATCTACCTACCTAACTGTTTTCCTTTTTTCTCTCTATATCTATCTATCTATCTATCTATCTATCTATCTATCGATCTATCTTTTCCCTAATTACCTACCTAACTACATATCTACCTACCTATCTACCTACATACCTACCTATGTACTTACAAGCCTTCTACTATCTCCTTTTGGGTCACCAATATATATACTTCTGAGTATATTTTCTAGGGCAAAAGAACCTCTCTGTTTACCACATGATGCATGTGATGGTCATTTGAGAAATGTTTTTCACTATCCACCACAAGTTTTTCTTTCATGAGCACTGAGAGTCTCCAGAGGTCCATCCCTGCACTGTTGTGAACTAAGACACAGATGGTGGAAGAAGACCCCTCTACAAACCTTCATAAGAGAAGCCTGACTTTGCTTTCTAATTCTCCCTCCCTACCAATCTTCCTGGAGGCATCTGCTCTGACACAACCAAGAGAGCTCTTTCCATTCAGGAAGGCCTGCTCTCAGTTCTTAGAGGTGCAAGGCCCACAACCCCAAGAAACTTGGGGCCTGCCACTCTCCATAGTACTTATTCTTAAACAGTTACCTCATTCATCCACCAAGACAGAAGTACTATCAGAAACAATTCCCCTGCTGTTCCCTTTGGGCCTTTCTACATCTTGTACTCACCCAAGCTATAGACTGGGCACACATACAGACTTAAGGGTTTTCCCTATATCAAAGCTGACCTTGCCAGACAATGCTGAGCTCAACACCATAAGAAATAATACACCCTGGGCATAAAATGGACCTGATCACAACCAATAAGGGCCTATTTCCCTCAGTAGAGGACAAACTGTGAATAATTACATAGAAACACACACACACACACACAAAGAGAGACAAAAAGAAATAGACATAGACAGAAAAAAAGACATACAAAAAGAGAGACACAGAGACAGGGAGAAACTCTAAACCTTCAGTTTTCTGGCATCTTAGTCTGAACATCTGTTAATTCTAGAACCATGTCTACAATTCCAGAAATCCGTGGACATGGCAGAGAAGGCCAGGTGTTTTTTGTGCCTTCATCCTGGCTCACTTTGACCTCAAGGCAAGACAATGCCTAGGCTCCTGACCCCGCCCCATTGGGGCACAAGATGAGGTTGCTTACATAAAATGATGGAGGAGCCTCCCAGACCATTGAAGGGTTCTGGAAACTTGGGTGATTTTCTGAGAGTACTGGGAGTCTTAACCCCACCTGAAGCATAGCTCCAGGAGAGAAAATTTTCTTCAATAAAAGGAAAGTCAGAGATAACAACCTAGGAAGAGGTGAGGTGGGGTTGGGGTTGACAGGGAGGACATTAACTACCTAAAGATATCTGGCCACAAATGCTACTGAGCACTAATATATACAGAAAGCTCAGAGAAGTAGAACAGCCTGTCCCCACACCTTGACTCTTTGTGTGTTAGTAACAAGGGGAATGGAGTTTGGAAGGGCATCCTGGAAGGCTTCTGCTGAACACCCTCAAACAAAAGCAAGGGGAACCCAGATCGCTCTGATGAACAGGGATGGGTAGGACAAGTTGGCCATAAGAAGCCAGATTCAGCCTGGCTCTAGATGCCTGTGTAGAGAGGTCGTGTGACTCTGTACAACCTAAGATGTTCTCCTGCACTGTGCTCAGGATCTGGGAAGCTGTGCTTTCTAAGTCAGGATAACCAAACCCTGTGTCACAGGCCCTGTCCTCTGCTCAGCTGTGTACTACTTTCTCTCAGGCCTCTCCTAGGCCAAGAAGACTTCAGGAGGCCCTAGTCCTGTCTGTGCAGCCAGAATAGAGTGGCTCCCAAGCAGGTCTGCAGCCATGTTGAGAGAGGCACAGGGATGTGCAGGAGGAATCCACATAAAAATTCTGCTTGAAACCAATAGTGCATCAAGACTGTCAAGTGCCAGGCAGAATAGGTGCACTCTGTCTACCCTTCCTGAGACAAAAATGCCAACCAGATGCGGCCAGCTGCCAATAACATAGCCAACCACTGGGTCTTCTACTGTCTAAAGGTAGTTATTCGTAGAGGACACTGGGGATGCCTATGATTTTGTATGATGTTGAATATGTGTGTGTGTGTGTGTGTGTGTGTGTATACTCACACAAGAGCATGTTTTTGCACCTCTGTGTGTGCATGCTCTCTCCTTCCTATAAGGTTCAGGTATATGAATGTGGGTGCACAGGAGTCAAGATCAGGAGATTGTTCATGGTAGAGATGGAAGGGTCACCCATCTCAGGCACTCCTCAACTGAACCGTACCTGCCAGCCACTGAGGGGTCCAGCAGAAGGGCAACAAGCACTAAGATGCATGAGCAGGTACTTGAAAAGGATCCTGTGAGAGCCCTACCTAGCCCCCACTCCAATCTGGATCCTAGGGACAGAGCCTCAGAAACAGATGCCTGGACTTGATGACCAGGAACTGACCTGGCCCACTCAGTGCCCAGCCCGGACATTGGGACTGTGCTTGGCCCAGAGATTGATCCAGTATCTGGCTTTCTGACCCCACAGGGGTCCCCTAAAGCTGACAGCCAGTTCTCTTCTTAGGGATGCTGACTCCACTGTCCCTGGCCACATTCGCTCAACTTGCCAGGTCAAGGCACGCAACCAAAAAGGAAATCCAAGGATGATCCTTTGCTGGAGGGCACTCAGATGGTGGAGTCAGAGAGCTCACAAAACAGGGAAAGTCGAATAAAGGACCAACATGGTGGGGGTGGGGAACTAACTTTCTCTGATGGTTGTAGTCCCAACACTTTCTTCTCACAAAGCAGCAGGAGGCTCTGCATTGAACACTTTGCAGTGGGTGGACTGTTCTGTGTGTCCCAGAGAACTCCAGTTTCTCTGACCTGAGTACAGAGTAAGGTGAAAGATGAAAAGAAGGCCCCCCTAAAGGCCGTGGTCTACTTCTCTGGGCACACATGTCAGGGTATGTCAGGTACCCCTCAATATGAGTTCCGGTAGATGCTGCCCCCAAAAAGTCATCCAGTAATCTACCCAACTTATAGGCCCAGAGGGACTGGCTGCCCACTTCCACAATCTCGTGTTCAGGCCACCTAGCACCCTGAGCTGAGGACAAGGACATATCCCAAGAGGAAATGAACATTCCATAGCTACCATCCAGTTTGACAACCATGCTTGGTCTCAGATGCTGTGCTTCCTGAGTCAGGTGAGCCAATCTGTGTCTTCTACCCTATTCTCTGCTCAGCTGGATCTTGCTCACTCAGAGGCCTCTCATGGCCCAAGAAACCCTCAGGAGCCCCTAGTTCACCTGTGCAGCCAGAATAGAGTGACTCCTAAGAAGATCTGCAGCCATGTTCAGAGATGCGCAGGGACTTACAGGCAGAATCCTCAAAACAATATGGCTTGATAGCAGTAGAGCACTGAGAAGACCAATTGCCAGACTGCATAGGGGCTTTCTCTCTTATTTTTTGAGGCAAAAAACCCCAACAGCTGCCACCAGCTTCCAACAACATAGCCAAGCACTGGGGCTTCCATTGGCCAGAGATGGGTGTCCATGTAGAACACTGGAATAGTCTAAACTATGTTTTTGTATGTAGTTTGTTAAGGGGTGTGCCTGTGTGTGTGTTTGTGTGTGGTGTGTGGTATGTGTGTGTGTATGCACGCTCACATGGGAGCATGCTCTTGCACCTCTTTGAATATGAGCTCTCTCCTGCCTATAAGGTTCACAAATATGAATGTGGGTGCATAAGTGTTGGGGAACAGGAGGTTGTGCATGGTGGAGATGGAAGGGTCACGCATCACATCCACTCCTCAACTGCAGGGAACCTGGCAACCACTGAAGGATCCAGCAGGGAGGTGGCAAGCACTAAGAGACATAATCACATACTTGCAAAAGATCCTGTGGGAGCCCTACCTAAACTCCTTGCCATTCTGGAACCTAGGGGCAGAGCCTCAGAAACAAATGCCTTTACTTTAGGACCAGGAAGTGATACCATGCACTCAGTGCCCAGCCAAGACACTCGGACAGGGTGTAGCCCAGGATTTATCCAGCTCCTGCCTGCCTGAACCAGCGCACATGGAGTTGTCCCTAAATCTGACAGCCAATTCTCTTAGAGATGCAGACTCCTCTGTTACTGGCCACACTCTCTCAAGTTGCCAGGTCAAAGCACCCAGACAAAAACGACCTCCCAGATGATCCTCAGGGGTATGATACCCTGGCCAGGGAATCAGAGGGCTCAAGTAACAGGGGAAATGAACAGAGGAACACGAAGTGGGTTGGAGAACCAACCTTTCCCATAGGGCACTAGGCCCAACACTGCCTGCCACCTCGCAGTAGGGGGCTCTGCACTGGAGTTAGGGCAATGGGTGGGGTGTTCTGTGTCCCTGACTCCTTCTGTTTCCCTGGCTTGATCCCAGAGAGAGGTGGGAGATGAAAGGAAGGGCTGTCATGAAAAACTCGGTCTACTTACCCAGGCACAGAGGTTGAAATCTCAGATACCCCTCAATATGAGTTCTGCTGAATGCTGTCCCAAGAACTCATCCAGTCACCTGTCCACATCATAGGCCCAAAGGGGCTGACTGCCTACATCCACAATCATGGTTGCAGGCCACTTAGCACCCTGAGCTGAAGACAAGGACATATCATAAGTATTCCATCCCAACATGCCAGCTTACCAACCAAGCCCTGGACTTGGACCACCAATTCTCAGCACCTACTAAGTAAGCATCACTAGGCAATTGTCCAGGAAACCAGGCAACCATTCTGAGCTACTTCGAGATTCCTCATAATCTCTCCCCTCTCTCTAATCCTCCACCACACCAAACACATTCACCAACCACCATGCAGCACATAGGAGACACTTTGGTAGTCTTCCTTCCTCCAAAGTCCCCAAGACACTCTCATCATGGATCTTTCTTTTTGTATCCTAGCACGTACCACCTACATGCCTGTGCAGCAGCTAGGCACACATGAAACTCAGAGCTCTCTGAAGGGATTCAAGTGGACCCAAGATGACAGGCACCTAGAAACAAAGCACAATGAGCATTTGTCACTTGTCCCACCAGGATCTCTAAAGCATATCCCCTCCCCTCACTAACTCCCCCTAGACCAATCCACACCAAGGTCCTCTGAGGATGCACTTTGCAAATTCTCAAGGTGCCTTAAAAATTCTCTCCAAGTGCTCACTGCCAGAGCATGATGACAACTGCCTGGCTATCTATCTATCTATCTATCTATCTATCTATCTATCTATCTATTTATCTATCTATCTATCCATCCATCTTCTGTCTGTTTGTCTGTCTGTCTGTCTTTTTTTCTACCTCCCTACCTTACTAAATATCTACCTGCCTACCATCTACTTACACCCCTCCTACTATCTTTTTTTGGTTTGCCAATATATACACTTCCAGGTACATTCTCTAGAGCAGAAGCACCTCTCTGTTTACCAGATGGTGAATACCATGGTCATTTGTGAAATGCTTTTTACTATTCAACAGCAAGTCTTTTTTCATGAGCACTAAGAGTCTCCAGAGGACTACCCCTGCACTGTTGAGAGCTTAAGTCACAGCTGATGGAAGAAGAGTCCTCTAACAACCTCCAGGAAAGAAGCCTGCCATTGCTTTCCACTTCTTCCTCTTTACCAAGCTTACTGGTGGCATTGCTCTGAGACTACCTAGATAGCTCTTTCTATCCAAGAAGGCCTGCTCATAGTTCTTAGTGGTTCAAGGACCACAATGCCCCAAAAGGGAAGGGTACTACCACCCTCCATATTATTTATTGCTAAACAATTGCCTCGTCCATCAGCCAAGAAACAATTTCACTGCTGTCCCTCTCAGAACTTTCTACACATTGTGGCCACCCAAGTTATGGCCTGGGCACATATACAGCCTTTATGGTTTTCTCTACATTCAAACCTGACCTTCCCAGACAATGATGAGCTCAACATCAAAAAAAAATGATATACCCTCGTCACAAACTGGACCTGCTTCACAGACATCAGGGGTGTAGTTTCCTCATTAGAGGACACACAGCAAATAGATACATAGAAACACACAAACACACACAGAGTGTGTGAGAGAGAAAGAGACAGACAGACAGACAGATAAACAGTCAGAGACAGAGACACACAAAGTCAGAGACAAGGACAGAGAGAGACAGAGACAAGACAGAGAGAGATATTTTTGAGAACTGAGACTGTCCATCTGTTAATTCCAGAACCATATCTATTTTCCTAGAAATCCCTAAACATGGCAGAGAAAGGCAAGTATCTTTTGAGCTTTCATCCTGGCTCATCTTTCTGGATATTAGGGAAGGTCACCTAGTCAGGAAAAGCCCAGACTATTCTGCTAGTTTCTGTGTCAGGTCTCAAAGGCAGAAAGCTTTCAAGGTATCCAGGTTGTGTAGTTCCCAGGCAGCCGGGGATGTTTAAGACACCCATTAGACTAGACCATACTCTGGCTGTTTCTACTCACTTTGACCCCAAGAAAAGACACTGTCTAGGCACCTTGCCCACTTTGGGCACACCTTGAGGTTGCTTGTATAGGATGATGGTGGAGCCTCCCATAACATTGAAAGGTTGTGGGGACTTGTGTAATTTTCTGACAGGCCTGAGACTCCTACCACTACCTGAAGCACAGCTCCAGGAGAGAGCCTTTTTAAAAAAAGGAAAGTCAGAATTAACAATCCTAGACCTAGGAAGGGGCTGATGTAGGGTTAAGGTTGGCAGAGAGAACATTGACTGCTTAAAGATATCTGGCCAAATATGCTACCTAGCCCTGAGATTTTGAGATACCTCAGAGAAGCAGACTAGCCTGATTCCACACCCTGACTCTCTGTGTGTTAGTAACAAGGGGACTTGGAGGTACAAAGGGCATCCTGTAATGCAGCTGATGGGCAGCCTGAAACAAAATCAAGGGAGAGCTGGATCACTCTGATAAACAGGGACAAACAGGACAGGTCACCCATAAGAAGCCAGATGCAGCTTGGTTGCAGATGCCTGTGTAGAGAGGTCCCTTGACTCTTTGCAACCCAAGATGTCTTCCTGCAATGTGCTCAGGACCTGGGAGGCTGTGCTTCCTGAGTCAGGCTAGCCAAACCTGGTTTCACAGGCCCTGTTCTCTGGTTAGCTAGATCCTGCTTGCTCACTGGCCACTCCTAAGCCAAGATTCCCTCAGGAGGCCCTAGTTTCACCTGTGTAGCCAAAATAGAGCAGTTCCCAAGCAGGTCTGCCACCATGTTCAGAGAAGCACAGGGATGTACAGAAGAAAACCTCAAAAGAATTTGGCTTGATGGCAGTAGAGCACTGAGAATGCCAACTGACAGGCTGCATGAGCAATCTCCCTCTTTCCTTCCTAAGGCAAAAAATGGCAACCAGCTGTAACCTGCTGAAAAATCATGCCCAAGCACTGGGGCTTCCACTGGCCAGAGGTGGGTGTCCATGTAGGACACTGGGGATGCCTAAGCCATATTTTTGTATGTTGTTGGATAGGGGGTGTGTCTGCCTCTGTGTGTGTGTGTGTGTGTGTGTGTGTATGTGTGTGTGTCTATGCATGCTCCTGCACCTCTGTGTGTGCATGCTTTCTCTTGCCTATAAAGTTCAGAAATATGGATGTGGGTGCATAAGTGTAAGGGAACAGGAGGGTGCACATGGCAAAGAGGGAAGGGTCACACATCACATGCACTTTTCAACAGCAGGGCACCTGCCAGCCCCTGAAGGGAACAGCAGGAGCCTGGTGAGCACTAAGAGGCCTGAGCAGGTAATTGAAACAGATCCTAATGGAGCCCTACCTAAAACCTGTGCCAATCTGGACCCTAGGGCCAGAGCCTCAGAAGCAAACTCCTGGACATGAGGACCACTGATTGCCCATCCAGAAAACTGAAACTGGGCCTGGCCCAGGGATTGATCCAGCAACTACCTTCATGAACCCACCCACACTGGGGTGCCCTAAAGCTGACAGCCAGTTCTTTTTTTGGAAATAAAGACTCAGCAGTCCATGGGCACATGCTCTAAAGTTGCCAGATCAAAGCACACAGACAAGAAGGCCATTCAAGGATGATCCTAGGCTGGTAGGGCACACTGATGGTGGACTAGACATCTTGGGGTACAGGGGAAGTTGTACAGTGGCCACAAAGCATGAGAATATAAAACCAACCCTCTCCATGAATACTAGTCCCAGCAATGGCTTCCCACCTAGCAGCAGGAGGCTCCTTACTAGACCAAGGGCAATGGGTGGGCTGCTCTGTGTGTCCCTGAGGCCTTTCTTTGACTGAGCCTAGAGTGTGGTGGGAGATGAAAAGAAGGGCCCCCCAAAAACTTTGGTCTACTTACCTAAGTACACAGGTTGGTATCTGAGGTACCACTAATATGACTTCTAGTTGATGCTGCCCCCAAAAGTCATCCAATCATCTGTTGACCTCAGAGGCCCAGAGGGGCTGGTGGCCCACTTCCACAATCTCATCTGCAGGCTATGTAGTACCCTGAGCTGAGAACAAGGACATATCAAAAGAAGACATGAATATTCCATTTCTAACTGCCCCCTTGACAAACAGACTCTGGCCTCAGGTCCCCAATTCTAAGCTCCTACTAAATAAGCATCTCCAGGCAACTGACCAGAAAACCAGGCAACCATTTTGAGCTAATTCCAGCTTCCTCAAAATCTCTCTTCTCTCTCTAACCCTCCACCCTACCTTTACCACACACCAGCCCTTCACCAAACAACATGGAGCACCAGATGACACTTTGCTATATCCTTCCTTCCTCCAAAGTCTCCCAGTCGCTTTCACAATGGATCCTTCTTTCTGTATCCTAGTACACACCCACCTACCTACCTGTGCATGGGCTAGCCACGCATGCAACTCAGATCTCTCTAAAGGAATTCAAGTGGACACAAGATGACAAGCACCTAGATACAAAGCACTATGGGTATTGATCACTTGTCCCACCAGGATCCCTGTAGCACATGTCTTTCCCTCACCAACAACTTCTAGACCAATTCACATCAAGGTTCTCTGAGGGTGACCATTGGAAATTCTCAACATGCATTCAAACATTCTCTGCAAGTGCTCACTACCACAGTATGATAACAACTGGCTGACTATCCACCTAACTATGTAATTATCTATCTTTGTATCTATCTTTATATCTATCTTTATATCTACCTATGTATCTACCTATGTATCTGCCTATGTATCAACCTATGTATCTATGTATCTATCTGTGTATCTATGTATCTATGTATCTATGTATCTATGTATCTATGTATCTATCTATGTATCTATCTATGTATCTATCTATGTATCTATCTATCTATCTATCTATCTATCTATCTATCTATCTATCTATCTATCTATCTTTTTCCTGCCTATCTTCTTACTTATAAACCTCCTCCTATCTCTTTCAGATCGCCAATATATACACTTCCAGGCACAATTTCGAGGGCAGAAGCACCTCTCTGTTTATGAAATGATGAATGCCATGGTCACTTTTGAAATGCTTTCACTATCCACCAGCAAGCCTTCCTTTCATGAGCACTGAGAGTTTCCAGAGGTCCACCCCTGCACTGTTGGGAGCTTAAGTCAGAGCTGATATAAGAAGACCCCCTAAAATCATCCAGGGGGGAAGCCTGCCATTGCTTTGCACTTCTCCCACACTACCAAGCTTCCTGGAGGCATCTGCACTGATATAACCAAAAGAGCTCTCCATCCAGGCAGGCCTGCTCTGAGTTCTCAGAGGTGCAAGGTCACCCAACACCCCAAAGAAATAAGTGATCTGCCACCCTTCATAATATTTATTACCAAGAAATTTTCTCATCTATCCGCTAAGACAGAAGTACCATCAGGAACTATTCTCCTGCTGTTCCCCCCCCCCCGGTTTTCTACACCTAATGCCCACTAATGCTGTGGGCTGGGCATACATACAGCATTAGGGTTTATTCTACATCCAAAAATTGCCTTCCCAGACAAGGCTCAAAACCATAAGAAATGATACAATATGAATCTAAACTGGACCTGCTTCAGAGCCATCAGGGGCCTAATGTCTTGACTGGAGGACACAGAGCAAACAGATAAATAGAAACACACCCACACATACACAGCCAGAGAGAGAGAGAGAGAGAGAGAGACAGACAGACAGACAGACAGACAGACAGTGACAAAGAGAGACAGAGAGAAACTCTGAACTCCCAGTTTTCTGGGATCTGAGACTGTTCATCTTTTAATTCCGGAACAATGTCTAGTCTTCCAGAAATTCCTGGATATGGCAGAGAAGGCCAGCTGGCTTTTCAGCATTCATCCTGTCTCACCTCTCTGCATGTTAGGGAAGGTAAGCTAGTGAAGAGAAGCCCAGACTCAGTGGCCTGTTTGTGTGTCAGTCATCTGAGCCAGGAGGTCTTTAAGGGACCTGGCCAGGAGGGTTCCCTGGCAGCCTGAGCTGTTATGGACACACTAGGGACTACAGCATACTCTGGCTGTTTTAATCACTTTGACCCCAAGCCAAGGCAATGCCTAGGCTCCTTGAGCCCTTGGGTCACAGCATGAGGTTGCTTGCATAGGATGATGGGAAAGCTCCCATACCATTGAAGTGTTCTGGAGACTTGGGTGATTTTCTTCCAGGCCTGAGAACCTTACCCCCACCTGAAGCACAGCCTGATGAAAGAGCCTTTTCTTACAAAAAAAGAAAGCCAGAGATAACAACCATAGACCTAGGAAGGGGTCGAGGTGGGGCTGGGGTTGGCAGGGAGGACATTAATTGCTTAAGAATATCTTGCCACAATAGCTATTAAGCACTAAGATGTATAGACAGCCAGAGAAGCAGAGTAGCCTGATCCCACAACCTGACTCTTTGTGGGTTAGTAACAAGGTGACATGGGGGTGTGAGAGACATCCTGTAAGGCAGCTGCTGGGCAGCCTCAAACAAAAGCAAGGGGAACCCACATTACTCTGATGAACAGGGATGGGAATCACAAGTCACCCACAAGAACCCAGATGCATCCCTCCATGCAGATGTCTGTGTAGAGAGATCCTGTCACTCTGTAAAACCTAAGTTGTCCTCCTGCACTGCACTCAGGACCAGGGAGGCTGTGCTTCCTGAGTCAGGCTAGCTAAAACCTGTGTCGCAGGCCCTGTCCCCTATTCAGCTGGATCCTATCTACACACAGGCATTTCCTTGGGCCAAGAAGCCTTAAGAAGGCCCTAGTCAGCCAGAATAGAGTGGCTCCCAAGTGGGTCTACCTCCATGTTCAGAGAGTCACAGGGATGGGCAGGAGAAATTCACAAAACAATTACACTTGATGGCAATAGAAAAAAAATACCAACTTTCAGGCTGTATATGCACACTACCACTGTGCTTCCTAAGGTAAAAAATGCCAACCAGATACCACTAGCTGCCAAAATTCTGACCATTCACTGTGAATTCCACTTGCCAGAGGTGGGTGTCCATGCAGGACACTGTGGATGCCTAAACTGTTTTTGTATGTTGTTGCATGGTGTGAGTGTGTGTGTGTGTGTGTGTGTGTGTGTGTGTACATGCACACACATGCAAGCATGCTTTGTCACCTCTGTGTGTGCATGCTCTCTCCTGCCTATAAAGTTCGTTAATATGAATGTGAGTGCATAAGTGTCGGGGAACATGAGGTTGTGCATGGTGAAGATGGAAGGTTCTCCCATCACAGATGCTCCTCAACTGTAGGGCACCTGCCAGCCATTTAAGGTTCCAGCAAAAGGGTGTCAAGCACTAACAGTCATGAGCAGGTACTTGCAAAGGATCCTGTGGGAGCCCTACATAAACCCTTGCAGATCTGGACCCTAGGGGCAGAGCCTTAGAAACAAATGCCTTGTCTTGAGGACAAGGAACTGACCTCGCCACTCAGTCCCCAGCCAGGACACTGCAAGAAGGCCTGGTTGGGAACTGATTAATCCATCACCTACCTGCCTGATTCTCCCCACATGGGGGTCCCCTAAAGCTTACAACCAGTTCTCTTCTTAGGGATGCAGACCCCATGGTTTCTGGGAACACTTTCTCACTTCCCAGGTTGAGGCACCTACCCAAGAAGGCCCTCCCAGGTTGAAGCTCAGCTTATAGGGTACCCTGGTGGTGAGTCACAGAGCTCAGGGAATAGGAGAAGTTGACCAGAGGCTGCACAGGTTGGGGTTGGGGAACCAACCTTCTCCATGGTTACTATTCCCAACACTGGATTCCCAGATAGGAGTAGGAGGCCCTTCACTGGACACAGGGCAATGAGTAGGCCCTTCTTTGTGTCCCTGATGCCTTCAATTTCCCTGTAGTGAGCCCAGTTTGTGTTGGGAAATGAAAAAAAGGGCTACACCAAATACCTTGGTCTACTTACCTAGGCAAAAAGTTGGTATCTCAGGTAACCCTCAATATGAGTTCTGGTAAATGCTGCCCCCCAAAATTCATCCAGTAATCTGTACACATCATAGACCCAGAGGGGCTGACTGCCTACTTCCATAATCATGCCTGCAGGCCACTTAGTACCCAGAAATGAGGACAAGGACATATCAAATGAAGATATGAGTATTCCATCCCAAACTGCCAGCTTACCAACCAGGCCCTGGCCTTGGGCCACCAATTCTAAGCACCTACTAAGTAAGCATCTCCAGTCAACTGACCAGGAAACCAGGCAACCATTATGAGCTAATTGCAGCCCCCTCACAATCTCTTTTTTCTCTCTAATCCCCCACCCTACCTTCACCACACCTTCTCACTTCAGCAATCACCATGCAGCACTTAGGAGAGACTTTGCTATTCTCCTTCCTCCAAAGTCTCTAAGTCACTCTCACCATAGATTTTTTTTCTGTATCCTATCACACACCCACCTACCTACCTGTGCAGGGGCTAGGCATGCATGCAACTCAGAGATCTCTGAAGGAATTCAAGTGGACCCAAGATGACAGGCACCTAGACACAAAGCACAAGGAGCATTTATCACTTGACCCACAAAGATACCTGCAGCACATTCACTCCCTTTACCAACTCCTCCTTGACCAAGTCACACCAAGGTCCTCTGAGGGTGCTTATTTGAAATTCTCAAGATGCCTTCAAATATTCTCTCCAAGTGCTCACTGCCACAGCATGATAACAACTGCCTGGCTATACGTCTATCTATGGATCTGTCTATCTATCTATCTATCTATCTATCTATCTATCTATCTATCTATCTATCTTTTTCTTACCTCCATACATTACTACATATCTACCTACCTACCTACCTACCTACTTACACACCTCTTACTATCTCTTTTAGCTCGCCAATATAAACACTTGCAGGTACATTTTCTAGAGCAGAAGCAACACTCTGTTTACCAGATGATAAATACCATTGTCATTTGTGAAATGCTTTTCACTATCCACCAGCGAGTCTTTTTTTCATGAGCACTGAGAGTCTCCAGAGGACTACCCCTGCACTGTCCAGAGCTTAAGTCACAGCTGGTGTAAGAAGACCTCTCTAACAACCTCCAAGAAAGAAGCTTGCCATTGATTTCCACTTCTGCCTCCCTACCAAGCTTCCTGGAGGCATCTGTTCTGATACTACCAAGAGAGCTCTTTCTATCCAGGAAGGCCTGCTTTGAGTTTTCAGAGGTGCAAGGCCCACAACCCCATAAAAGGAAGGGTCCTGCCACCCTCCATATTATTTATTGCTAAGCAATTGTCTCATCCATTTAGCAAGAAACAACTTTTCTTGCCAATTTGGACCCTAGGGGCAGAGCCTCAGAAACAAATTCCTGGACTTGAGGACCAGTAACTGATCCTGCCCACTTAGTGACCATCCAGGACACTGGAAATGGTATGGCCCAGAGATTGATACAGTACCTACTTGCCTGACCCCACCCAGATGGGAGTCTCCCTAAAGCATGCAGCCAGTTCTCTTTTAGGGGATGCAAAATTCTCTTTCCAGACACACTCTCTCAAGATTTTAGGTCAAGGCAGCCAGCCAAGAAGGCTCTCCTAGGATTATCCTCAGCTGGTAGGGTACCCTGGTGGTAGATACAGTGAGCTAGGGGAACTAGAGAAGTGGAACAGAGGCCGCACAGAATGGAGGACGGGAACCAATCTTTTCCATTAGCACTACTCCCAATAATGGCTTCCCACCTAGCAGGAGGAGGCTCTGCACTGGACCCAGGGCAATGGGTGGGATGCTCTGTGTTTCCATGAGGCCTTCAGTTTCCCTGGCCTGAGCCTAGAGTGAGGTGGCAGATGAAAAGAAGGGTCCCCTGAAAACTTTGTTCTTCTTACCCAGGCACACAGGTTGATATCTCAGTTACCCCTCAATATGAGTTCTGGTAGATGCTGTCACACAAAGTCATCTGATCATCCATCCACCTCAGAGGCCCAGAAGGGCTGGCCACCCACTTCCAAAAAATCACCTGCAGGACACCTAGCATCCTGAGCTGAGGACAAGGACATATAAAAGGAAGAAATAAATATTCCATCCCAACTTGCCTCCTTGAAAAACGGGCCCCCGTCTTGGCCCCCAATTCTAAGCGTCTATTAAGTAAGCATATTCAGGTTTACAGGAAACCAGGACACCATTATGAGTTAATTCCAGCTCCTTCAAAATCACTCTCCTCTTTTTAACACTCCAACCCACCTCCACCACACCCCAGCTCTTCAGCCAGCAAACACCATGCAGCAATCATGGGACGTTTTCTATCCTTCCTTCCTCCAAAGTCCCCAAGTCATTCTCACCATGAATCTTTCTGTATCCTAGTACATACCGACCTACCTACCTGTGCAGGGACTAGGCATGCATGCAACTTAGAGCTCTCTAAAGGGAAGCATGTAGAACCAAGATGACAGGCACATAGACACAGACCTCAATAAGCATTTATCATTTGTCCTACCAGGATCCCTTCAGCATATTCCCTCCCCTAACCAACTTCTCCTAGACAAATTCACACCAAGGTCCTCTGAGGGTGCCCATTGGAAACTCTCAAGGTGCTTTCAAACATTGTCTCCAAGTGCTCACAACCAGACTATGATAGCAAATGATTGGCAATCTACCTGCCAATGTATGTATGTATGTATGTATGTATGTATGTATGTACCTACCTACCTTCCTATGTATGTATGTATGTATCTATCTATCTATCTATCTATCTATCTATCTATCTATCTATCTCCAAATACCTACCTATCTACCTACATACCTACCTATGTACTTACATGCCTTCTACTCTCTTTTTGTGACTCGCCAATATATACACTTCCAGTTATATTTTCTAGGGCAGAAGCACCTCTCTGTTTACCAGATGATGCATGCCACGGTCATTTGCGAAATGCTTTTTACTATCAACCACAAGCTTTTCTTTCATGAGCACTGAGAATCTCCAGACATCCACCCCTGCATTGTTGAGAGCCTAAGTCACAGCTGGTAGAAGAAGACCCCTCCACAAACCTTCAGAAGAGAATCCTGACATTGCTTTCTACTTTTCCCTTCCCACCAATCTTCCTGGAGGCATTTGCTCTGATACAACCAAGAGAGCTATTTCTATCCAGGCAGGCCTATTCTGAGTTCTAAGAGGTACATGGCCCACAACCCCAAAAAACAGTTGCTCCTGCCACTCTCCATAGTACTTAAACAATTATCTCATCCATCTACCAAGACAGAAGTACTATCAGAAACAATTCTTCTGCTGCTCCCTTGGGCCTCTCTACACCTTGTGTCCACCCAAGCTATGGCCTGGGCACATATACAGCCTTAAGGGTTTTCCCTATATCCAACCTTACATTCCCAGACAATGCTGAGCTCAACACCATAAGAAATAATACACGCTGGGCATAACTGGACCTGCCTCAGAACCAATAAGGGCGTATTATCCTCACTAGAGGACAAACAGCGAATAGTTACATAGAAACACAAACACATATGTTGGGGCCTAGGCTGGCCCACTTTGGGCAGCCTAAAATGTTGTGGCCCTCTCCACTCCACACTTGGTGGCCACTGTTTCCTGGCACAAGCTGCCTCTCCAGTCTGCGGGTAAGGGTTCAGCAAGAGAGAGAGTGAGGACAGACTCGACAAATGGAGACCAGACAGACTGTGATTCAATCCCATTTACTCTTCAGTCTCTCTTCCAAGTCCACATCCCAAGTCTCGAGTTCTAGTTCCTAGTTGTACTCAATCTAGTTCCTAGTTGTACACCTTCTAGTTCCTAGTTGTACTCTTTTTGTTCTCTTCCGAGTGTCTTATGTCTACTCCTACTCCTAGGATTATTGAAGAGCCTCAAAGACCATTGATGGGTTCTGGAGACTTGGGTGATTTTCTGACAGGCCTGGGACACCTATCCCCACCTGAAGCACAAATCCAGGAGAGAACCTTTTCAAAACAAGGAAAGTCAAAGATAAGAACCCTAGACATAGGAAGGGGCTGAGGTAGGTTTAAGGTTGGCAGGGAGAATATTAACTGCTAAGGGTATCTGGCCAAATATCCTAACTAGCCCTGAGATTTTGAGATACCTCAGAGAAGCAGACTAGCCTTATCACACACCCTGACTCTCTGTGGGTTAGTAACAAGGGCAAGTGAGGGTACAAAGGACATCCTGTAAGGCAGCTGATGGGCAGCCTCAAACAAAAGCAAGGGGGACCTGGATAACTCTGATGAACAGGGACAAACAGGATAGGTCACCCACAAGAAGCCAGATGCAGCTTGGTTGCAGATGACTGTGTAGAGAAGTCCCTTGACTCTGTGCAACCTAAGATGTCCTCCTGCAATGTGCTCAGGTCCTGGGAGGCTGTGGTTCCTGAATCAGGCTAGCCAAACCTGGTTTCACAGGCCCTGTTCTCTGGTCAACTGGATCCTGCTCACTCACAGGCCTCTCCTAAGCCAAGAAGCCCTCAGGAGGCCCTAGTTTCACCTGTGTAGCCAAAATAAAGCAGCTTCCAAGCAGATTTGCCACTGTGTTCAGAGAGGCACAGGGATGTGCAGGAGGAATCCTCAAAAAATTCAGCTTGATGGCAGAAGAGCACTGAGAATGCTAACTGCCTGGCTGCATGAGCACTCTCCCTCCTTCCTTCCTAAGGCAAAAAAAGGCAACCAGCTGTAACCTGCTGAAAAATCATGCCCAAGCACCGGGGCTTCCACTGGCCAGAGGTGGGTATCCATGCAGGACACTGGGGATGCCTAAGCCATGTTTTTGTATGTTGTTGAGTAGGGGGTGTGTCTGACTGTGTGTTCGCCCTTGTGTGTGTGTGTGTGTGTGTGTGTGTGTGTGTGTGTGTGTGTGTGTATGCATGCTTCTGCACCTCTGTGTGTGCTTGCTCTCTCCTGACTATAAGGTTCAGAAATATGGATGCAGGTGCATACGTGTTGGGGAACAAGAGGGTTACCATGTCAGAGAGAGAAGGGTCACCCATTATACCCACTCTTCAACAGCTGGGAACTTGTTAGCCACTAAAGTGTATGGCAGGAGGCTGGCAAGCACTAAGAGGCCTGAGCAGGTACTTGTAACAAATCCTGTTGGAGCACTACCTAAAGCATGTGCCAATGTGGACCCTTGGGGCAGAGCCTCAGAAGCAAACTCCTGGACTTGAGGACCAGGAGCTGATCCCACCCACTGAATGCCCAGCCAGGACACTGAAACTGGGCCTGGCCCAGAGATTGATTTAGCAAATAGATGCATGACCTCATCCACACTGGTGTGCCCAAAAGCTGACAGCCAGTTCTCTTTTTGGAAATACAAACTCAGCAGTTCCTGGGCACATGTGCTAAAGTTGCCAGATCAAGGTACCCAGACAAGAAGGCCATCCCTGAATGTTAGGGCACCCTGGTGGTGGACTAGAGATCTTGGGGTACAGAGGAGGTTGAAGATACCCACATGGTATGGGGTTGTGGAACCAACCTTTTACATGGGTACTAGTCCCAAAACTGGCTTTCCGCCTAGCAGCAGGAGGCTCTAAATTGGGCCCAGGGTAATGCGTTGGCTGCTCTGTGTGTCCCTGACATTTTTAGTTTCCCTGAACTGAGCCCAGAATGTGTTGGGAGATGAAAAGACGGTTCCACAATAAAAACCTTGGTCGACTTACTCAGGTTGGATTCTCAGGTACCCCTAAATATGATTTCTAATGGATGCAGCCCCTCAAAGTCATCTAGTCATTTGTCCACCTCAGAAGCCCAGAGGGGCTGGCTGCCCACTTTCACAATCTCACCTGCAGGCCACCTAGCATGCTGACCTGAGGACAAAGACATATAAAAAAAACAAATGAATATTTTATCCCACCCTGCCACCTTGACAACTAACCCCTGGCCTCGGCCCCCAATTCTAAGCCCCTACTAAGTAAGCATCTCCAGGCAACTGACCAGAAAACTAGGGAACCATTATGAGCTATTTCCAGCTCCCTCACAATCTCTCTCCTCTCTATAACCCTGCACCCCACCTCCAGCACACCCAACCCATTCACCAACAACCATGCAGCACTCAGGGGACACTTTGCTCTCCTTTTTTTCCAATGTCCCCAAGTCACTCTCACCACAGATCTTTCTCTGTGACCTAGCACACACTCAACTATCTACCTGAGCAGGGGCTAGGCACCCATGCAAATCAGAGCTCTCTGAAGAGATTCAAGTAGACCCAAGGTGACAGGCACCCAGACACAAAGTACAATGAGCATTTATCACTTTTCCTACCAGGATCTCTGCAGCACATCTCCTCCCCTCAGCAACTCCTCCTAGATTAATTCACACAAAGGTCCTCTGAAGGTGTCCATTAAAAATTCTCAAGATGCCTTCAAACTATTTTTGTAAGTGATCACTTGCACACACAAGTGTATGATAGTTATGACTACCACAGCAGGATAACAACTGGTTGGCTATCCACCTACATATGTAACTATCTGTTACATACGTACATTACCTACTATATCTATCTATCTATGTATCTATCTATCTATCTATCTATCTATCTATCTTTTTTCTGCCTACCTATCTAACTACATATACGTATTTACCTACCTACCTACTTAAATACCTACTATCTTTTATCTATCTATCTGTCTGTCTGTCTATCTATCTATCTATCTATCTATCTATCTATCATCTATATATCTATTTATCTATCCATCTATCTATCTATTTTATCATGCTTACATATCTACCTACCTACATACCTACCTACTTTCACACCTCCTACTATCTCTTTTTGGGTCACCAATATATAAATATCCATGTAAATTTTCTAGGGCAGAATCACTTTTCTGTGTACCAAATGATGAATGCCATGGTCATTTTTGAAATGCTTTTCACTCTCCACACCCAAGCCTTCCTTTCATGAGTACTGAAAGTCTCCAGGGGTCCATACCTGCACTGTCAAGAGCTTAAGTCAGAGCTGCACTGCGTTCAATACTTGGGAGGCTGTGTTTCCAGAGTCAGGCTAGCCAAACCTGGTGTTGCAGGCTCTCTTCTCTGGTCAGCTGGCCTCATGCTCAAACGCCTCTCCTGGGCCTAGAAGTCCACAGGAAGACATAGTCCCACCAGTGCAGCCAGAATAAAGTGGCTAACAAGCAGGTCTTCCATTATCTTCAGAGAGGTGCAGGGATGTGCAGGCAGAATCCTCAAAACAATTCTACTTGATGGCAGTAGAGCAGTGAGAACACCAATTGCCAGCCTGCATGGGCATTCTCCTTCTGCGATTTAAGGCAAAAAAAACAAAAAACAAAAACAAAAACAAACAAACAAACAAACAACAACCAGCGGCCAACACCTGCCAACAATATGGCCAAGCACTGGGGTTTCAACTGACCAGAAGTGGGTGTCTGTTCAGGACACTGGAGATGTCTAAACTATGATTATGTATGTTTGTTGGTGGGTAGTGTGTGACTCTGTGTGTGTGTGTTTGTGTGTGTGTGTGTGCATCCATATATGTAAGATTGAAAGTTTGAATGTTCCTGCAATTCTGTGTGTGCATGCTTTCTCCTGCCTATAAGGTTCAGGAATATGGATGTTGGTGAAAAATGTCAAGGCAAGAGGAGGTTGTGCATGGTGGAGATGGAAGAGTCACCCAGCATGCACTTCTCAACTGCAGGGCACCTTTCCCCCACTGAAGGGTCCAGCAGGAGGGCAGCAAGCATTAAGAGGCATGAGCAGGTATTTGCAAAGTATCCTATGAGAGCTATACCTAATCCCCATGCCAATCAGGACCCTAGTGGCAGAGCATCAGAATCAAATGCCTGGACTTGAGGACCAGGAGCTGGGCCTGCCCACTCAGTGCCAAGCCAGAACACTGGGACTGGGCTAGTCCCAGAGATTGATTCAGCCTGGGGCTGCTTTACCCGCCCAAACAAAGATCCCTTAAGCTGAAAGCCAGTTCTCTTTTGGAAGAGGCAGACTTCTTTGTCCCTGGTTACACTCTAACAAGATGCCAGATCAAGGCACCCAGACAAAAAGGTACTCCCACGATGATCCTTGACTGGTAGGGCAGCCAGATTGTAGTATCAGAGCTCAGGAAACAGGGTAATGTGAACAAAGGCCACAGGGGCTGGGGGTGGTAAATTAATCTCAATTGACATTAGTTCCAATATTGGCTTCCGACAAAGCAGCAGAAGGCTCTGCACTGGACCCAGGGTAAAGGGTAGGCTGCACAGTATTTTCTTGAGGCCTTCAGTTTCCATGGTGTGAGCTTGGAGTCAGTGTGAAGTGAAAAGCTTTCCACCCCATGAAAAATTTTGTCTACATACCCAGGCACACAGATTGGTATTTCAAGTACCCCTCAATTTGAGTTCCAGTAGATGCTGCCCCACAATGTTATCCAGTCATCTGTCCACCTCAGAGGTGGCTGGCCACCCAATTTCACATTCTCACCTGTAAGCCACCTAACATGCTGAGCTGAGGACAAGGACATATCAAACAAAGAAATAAACATTCCGTCCCAACCTGCCCTCTAGAGTACTATGCTCTGGCCTCGGGACCCCAGTTCTAAGCACCTAATAAGTAAACTTCTGCATACAACTGACCAGAAAACCAGGCAACCATTATGAGCTAATTCAAGCCTCCTCATAATCTCTCTCCTCTCTCTAGCCCTCTAAACCACCTACATCACACCCCAGATATTAACCAACCACCAGGCAGCACTCAGGGGACACTTTGATCTCGTTCCTTCCTCCAAAGTCCTCAAGTCACTCTCACTATAGATCTTTCTTTCTTTATCCTAACACATACTCAACTATCTATCCGAGCAGGTGCTAGTCACAAAAGCAAATCAGAGCTCTCTGAAGAAATTCAAGTGGACCCAAAATGACAGGCACCTAGACATAAAGGAAAATGAACATTTATCACTTGTCCCACCAGGATTCTTGCAACACATCCTCTCCCCTCAACAACTCCTCCTAGACTAATTCACACAAAGGTTCTCTGAGGGTGCCCATAAACAATGCTCAAGGTGCCTTCAAATTTCTCTGTGTATCTATATATGTATTATGTATGTATGTATGTATGCATGCATTCATGCATGCATCTATCTATCTATCTATCTATCTATCTATCTATCTATCTATCTATCTATCTATCTTTTTTCATATCTAAATACCTACATATCTACCTTCCTACCTACCTACCTACCTACCTACCTACCTACCTAGTTATGTAACTCATACTATTTTTGTGTCATCAAAATATACACTTTCAGGTACATTTTCTAGTTCAGAATGACCTTTCTGTTGATGAAATAATAAATGCCATGGTCATTTGTGAAATGTTTATCACTATCCCCCAGGAAGCCTCACTTTCAGGAACACTGATAGTCTCCAGAGGTCCACCCCTGCTCTGTCAAGAGCTTAAGTCAGAGCTGCACTGTGTTCAGTACCTGGGATGCTGTGCTTCCAGAGTTAGGCTAGCCAAACCTGGTGTTGCAGGCTCTCTTCTCTGGTCAGCTGGCCTCTCGCTCACATGACTCTCCTGGGCCTAGAAGTCCACAGCAGGACATAGTCCCGCCAGTGCAGCCAGAATAAAGTGGCTAAAAAGCAGGCTTTCCATTATGTTCAGATAGGCACATGGATGTGCAGGAGGAATTCTCAAAACAATTCTGCTTTATTGCAGTAGAGCAGTGAGAACACCAACTGCCAGCCTGAAAGGGCATTCTCCTTCTGCCCTTTAAGGAAAAAAAAAAAAAAAAAACCAGCAACCACCACCTGCTAACAACATGGCCAAGCACTGAGCATTTATCGCTTTTCCCACCAGAATCCCTGCAGCATATGCCCTCCGCTCACCAAATCCTCCTAGACCAATTCACACCAAGATCCCTTAGGGTGTCCGATAAATATTCTCAAGGTGCCATCAAACTTTCTCTGCAAGTTGCTCACTCCCACATTGGTGGTGTAGATAACTACTAGCTGGCTATGTATGTTACTGTGTCTGTCTGTCTGTCTGTCTGTCTGTCTATTTATCTATATATCTGTCATTTACCTATCTATTTATCTATATCTTTATTTATTTTCATACCTACTTATCTATATATCTACCTGCCTTCCTACCCACCTACCTACTTACCTACCCACCTATGTACTTACACACCTCCTAATATCTTTTTTGTGTCAACAATACATACACTTACAGCTATATTTTCTAGGGCAGAATCACCTTTATGTTTACCAGATGATAAGTGACATTGTCATTTGTGAAATGTTTTTCACTGTCCACCAGCAAGCCTTCCTTCTTTGAGCACTGAGAGTCTCTAGAGGTGCATTGCACTGTAAAGAGCTTAAGTCACAGCTGCATGGTGCTCAGGCCTTGGAGGCTGTGCTTCCCTAGTCAGGATACCCAAACCTGACGTTGCAGGCCCTCCTCTCTGAAAACCTGAAACTTGTTAACCCACAAGTCTTGCCTGGACATAGAAGTCCACAGGAGTCCCTAGTCCAGCCTGTGCAGCCTGTGCAGCCAGAATAGACTGGCTAGAAGCATGGCTGCCACTATGTCCATGGGCACGTATATGCAATCTTGCAAGTGAGAATGCTCCTCCACTTCCGTGTGTGCATGCTTTCTTCTGCTTATAAGGTTTAGAATTACGGATTTTGGTCCATAAGTGTCGGGAAAAAGAGGTTGTGCATGGTGGAGATGGAAGAGTCACATATCATGGGCACTTCTCAACTGCAGGACATCTGCCAGCCACTGAAGGGTGCAGCAGGAGAGAGTCAAGCACTAATAGGTGTCAGCTTGTACTTGCAAAGAATCCCATGAGAGCCCTACCTAAATCTCATGCTAATCTGGACACTAGGGGCAGAGCATCAGAATCAAAGGCCTGGACTTGTAGCCCTCATGGAAAAACTCAACACTATAAGAAATGATACATCCTGGGCCCAAACTGGACCGATTCAGGGTCATCAGTGGCCACGATTCCTGATTAGAGGACACATAGCAAATAGATATATAGAAACAGAGAGAGAGAGAGAGAGAGAGAGAGAGAGAGAGAGAGAGAGAGAGACAGACAAAAACTGAAACAGAGAGAGAGAGAGAATAGAAGAAAGAGATACAGAGACACAGAGAGAAAAATACAAAGACAGAGATAGATACCGAGTCAGAGAGAAACTCTGGTCTACCGGTTTTCTGAGATCCTAAACTGTCCATCTGTTAATTCTAGAACCATGTCTATTCTTCCAGAAAACCCTGGACATGGCAGAGAATGCCAGCTGTCTTTTGAGCCTTCATCTCTGTTCATCTCCCTGTATGTTAGTGAAGGTAAGCTAGTCAGGGAAAGCCCAGGGTATGATGCCTGTTTGTGTGTCAGGCATCAGAACCAGGAGGCTTTCAAGGGACCGAGCCTGGAGAGTTCCCTGGCAACCTGGGCTATTTTGAACACCCTTGAAACTACAGCATATTCTGGCTGTTTCTACTCACTTTGACCACAAGCCAAGACACTGCCTAGGCTTCTTGCCCTCTTGGGGCCCACACTGATATTACTTGCAAAGGATAATGGGGGAATATCCCTTATCATTGAAAACTTCCAGGGAATTGGGTGATTTTCTGACAGGCCTGTGACATCTATCCTTACCTGAAACACAGTTCCAAGATAGAGCCTTTTCTTTCTTTTTTAATTTTAATTTTTTTATTTTTACAAAACATGTTATTTATCAGTATTTGTATATACATATATACTTATACATGTATACATAAATGAACAATAATTAAATTATAAGATGTATTTTTAAAATATGGGTGGTTTGGAGATTTTGAGGAAGAAAAGAAAAGGGAAATTTATGTAAATACAGTGCTCATATATAAAATTCTCAAAAAGGAATCCAGTTTTTTAAAATGTTCAACAGATTAACTAGCATTTTACAATATGAAAATAAATATAACCTATAATTATTTTGAAGAACATTTTAACTCATTACAAACTTTAAAGTTTAAAATAAAATAAATAAAAGTTATTTGACTCAGCATGCTAACAGAAACCACAATAACGTTTTATAAATCAAAGTATTTCTGAGAACAAGAAAATGAATTTTCAGGAGCTCAGTCTGCAGAGCCAGGGGGACACTGTGTGTTATACCTTTTTTTTCCTTTTTTTTTATTATCAAATCATAATTTTTACTTTTTAACACAGGGGTTATAAACACGAAAATGCTGGATGTGGGGAAGGTGATGACACAGGATCATAAGTATTCAGGGGGAGTACAGATATCTTTCAGAACAGGGTATCAGCTGGATGAAGGTTCAGGAGTCAGGTCACTATGACTCTGCCTATGATTCACTTGTCCTTATCTAATTTGGTACTATCTGCCAAAGGCTGCCTATTTACCAGGTCTATGACTACTCAGGCTGGTATATTTCCACAAAAGCTGCCTGTTTACAATAGTTTATAGCCATCTGTTTCAGTGTTATGTTGTGGGAAGCAGCTCAGCTCTGGCCATTACTAGATGGCGCTTGGCGTAAAGCCAGTCAGTGTGACTAGGCATTGCTTGAGAGAAAAACAACTCCATAGATGGCAAGCCCACACTGAGAGTTTTGGTTACCCAATCTCCTTACCTCACATGATTGAGAGTGGCCAATTAGTGGTTACATCGTGGCAGTTGCTGATTGGGACAAGGAAAAAGCTTTATGGGGCTGCACAAGGTGAAAGAAAGAAGCTTGTTGTACAAGGGGCTGAATAAACCTCTTGAAGAAGAACACGATTTGCGTTTGCCTTATTCCGCTGGTCAGATGTGGGTAGTGACAAGTGGTGGCTCATATGGAGAATTTCTTTCTTATTACTCTGATGAACAGAAATGGGCAGGACAAGTTGGTCACAAGAAGCCAGATGCAGCCTGGCTGCAGATGCCTGTGTAAATAGGTCCTATGAATTTGTTATCCCTAAGATGTCCTCCTGTACTGCACTCAGGATCTGGGAGGATATGCGTCCCAAATCAGGCTAGCCAAATCTTGTGTTACTGTTCTCTGCTCAGCTGTATGCTGCTTGCTCACAGACCTCTCCTGGGCTTAGAAGCCCTCAGGCTCCCCTAGTCCTGCCTGTGCAGCCAGAATAAAGTGGCTCCTGAGCAGGACTACCATCATGTTCAGAGAGTCACAGGGATGTACAGGAGGAATCCTCAAAACAAATACACTTGAAAGCAGTAAAGAATCAAGAATGCCAACTGCCAGGATGCATTGGCACTGTCCCTTTCTGCCCTTCCTTAGGAAAAAATGCAACCAGATGACACCGGTTTCTAAAAACATGGCTAAGTACTTGGGTTTCCACTCTCCAGTGATGGGTGTCCATGCAGGACACTGAAAATGTCTAAGCTATGATTTTGTTTTTGGTTGTGTGATGTGTATGTGTTTGTGTGTGTGTTGTGTGGGGCGGGGCACATGCTCACATGTGAGCATGCTCCTGCACTCCTGCATCTCTGTTTGTGCATGCTCTCTCCAGCCTATAATGTTCAGGAATATGGTTGTGGGTGCATAAGTGTTGGGAACAGGAGGTTGTGCATGCTAGACTTTGAAGGGTCACCCATCACAGGCACTCCTCAGTTGCATGGCCCCTGCCAGCCACTGAAGGATCCAGCCAGAGAGCAGCAAGCACTAATAGGCTTGAGCAAGTACTTGCAAAACATCCTGTGGGAGCCCTTCCTAAACCTTTTGTCAATCTGAACCCAAGAGCTGGAGGCTCAGGAACAAAATTCTTCCCAATCAGTGCCCAGCCAGAACACCGGGAATGGGCCAGGCCCAGAGATAGATCCAGCATCTGGCTTCCTGACCCTGCCCAAACGGGGGTTCCCTAAAGCTGTCAGCCAGTTCTCTTCTTGGGGATGCAGACTCTATGTGTCCCTGGGCACAGTCTCTTAACTTACCATATCAAGGCACCCAACCAAGAAGGCCATCCAAGGATGATTCTTTGCTGGTAGGGCACCCAGGTGGTGGAGTCAAAGAGCTCAGAGAACAGGGTAATGTAAACAGAGGCACCACATGGTGGGGCTAAGAAACTAACTTTCTCCAATGGTACTAGTCTCAACACTGGCTTCCCACATAGCAGCAGGAGGCTCTGCACTGGACCCAAGGATGCTCTATGTGTCCACAACATCTTCAGTTTCTCTGACCTGAGCCCAGAATAAAGTGGAAGATGAAAAGAAGGGCCTCCCAAAGACCATGGTCTACTTACCTGGGCATACAGTTTGGTATCTCAGGTAACGCTTAATATGAGTTCAGGTGGATGCTGCCCCCAAAAGTTATCTAGTCATCTGTCCACCTCAGAGGCATAGAGGGGCTGGCTGCCCACTTCCACAATCTTGCATTCAGGCCACCAAGCACCCTGAGCTGAAGACAAGGATATATCTAAAGAAGAAATGAATGTTCCATCCCAACCTGCCTCCTTGACAAACAGGCTCTGGCCTTAGGCCTCAATTCTAAGCACCTACTAAGTAAGGATCTCCAGACAACAGGCCAGGAAACCAGGCAACCATTATGAGCTAATTTCAGCTGCCTCATAATCTCTCTCCTCTCTCTAACCCTCCACTACACGTCCAGCATATCCCAGCTTTTCACCAATTAACAATGCAGCACTCTGGGGAAAATTTGTTCTCCTTCTTCTTCCAAAGTCCCCAAGTCACTCTCAACATGGATCTTTCTTTCTGTGTCCTAGCATACACTCAACTATCCACTTGAGCAAGGGCTAGGCACACATGCAATTCAGAGCTCTCTGAAGGGATTCAAGTGGACTCAAGATGACAGGTGCCTAGACACAAAGCACAATGAGCATATATTACTTGTCACACCAGGATCCCTATTGCACATACCTTTCACTCTCAAACTTCTCCTGCAACAATTCAAACCATGGTCCTCTGAAGGAGCCCATTGGAAATTCTCAATGTGCCTTCAAACATTCTCTCCAAGTGCTGACTACCACAGCAGGATAACAACTGCCTGGCTATCCTCCCATCAACGCATGTGTCAATCTATCTATCTATCTATCTATCTATCTATCTATCTATCTATCTATCCATCCATCCATCTATTTTCTACCTACCTACTTACACAATCATCACTATGTATCTATCTATCTATCTATCCATCTATCATCTATCTACCAAACTTTCTATCTATCCATCTATCATCTATCTATCTACCAAACTTTCTATCTATCCATCTATCGTCTCTCTCTGTGTCTCTGTCTGTCTCTCTGTCTCTCTCTCTGTCTGTCTCTCTGTCTCTCTCTTTCCTACCTGCCTACATAGCTACATATCTACCTAACTACCTACCTGTTTATAAACCTTCTACTATCTTCTTTTGGCTCAACAATATATACACTTCCAGGTACATTTTCTAGGGTAGAAGGGCCTCTTTGTTTACAAGATAATATATGTCATGGTCATTTGAGAAATGTTTTTCAGTATCCAACAGCAAGCCTATTTTCATAAGCACTGAGAGTCTCCAGAGGTTCACCCATTTACTGTCCTTAAGTCACAGCTGGTAGAAGAAGACCCCTCTAAGATGCTCCATGAGAGGAGCCTGACATTGCTTTTCACTTCTCCCACCCTACCAAGCTTCTGGGAGGCATCTGTTCTGATATTACCAAGAGAGCTTTTTCTGTTCAGGCAGGCCTACTCTGAGTTCTCACCAGTAGAAAGCTGGCAAACCCAAGTAGAGGAGGGTCATGCCACACTCCATATTATTTATTGCTAAGCAATTGTCTCATCCATCAATCAAGACAGAGAGGTATCATCTGGAACAACTCCCCTGCTGTCATCCTCAAGCAATTTTACACCTTGTGCCCACCAGAGCTATGGCCAGGGCACACATACAACCTTATGCATTTCCACTGCACCCAAACAAGGCATTCCCAGACAATGCTGAGTTCAACACTATAAGAAATAATATACACTGGTAACAAACTTTACCTTCTTCAAGGGCCATTAAGTGCCCAGTTTCCTCACTAGAGGACACTCAGCGAATAAATACATAGAAACACACACACACCCAAACACAATCACAATCACACACAAACACACACACACACACAGAGAGAGAGAGAGAGAGAGAGAGAGAGAGAGAGAGAGAGAGAGAGGAAGAGAGACAGGGAGAGGGAGAGAGACAGAGACAAAGATAGAAATAGAAAGACTGACAGAGAAACACAAACACAGAGATACAAAGACAAAGACAGAAAGAAAGTGTGAACTCACAGTATTCTGCAAACTAGGACTCTCCATTTGTTAATTTCATAACCATGTTTATCCTTCCAGAAATCCCTGGACATGGCAGAGAAAGCCAGGTGTCCTTCATGCCTTCATCCTGGCTCATCTCCCTGGATGTTAGTGAAGGTAAGCTAATCAGGAGAATCCCAGACTTTGCTGCATGTTTTTATGTCAGGCATCAGAGCCAGGAGGCTTTCAAGGAACCTGGCCTGGATTCTTCCCTGGCAGCCTGGCCAGTTTGGAACCCTTGTGAGTACAACACACACTGGCTGTTTCAACTCAGTTTGTTCCCTTTCCAAGACACTACCTAGGCTCCTTGTCCCCTTGGGGCACACCATGAGGTTACTTGCATAGAATGATGGGGGAATCTCCCAGACTATTGAAAGGTTCTGGGTACTTTGGTGATTTTCTGACAGGCCTGGGACACCTACCTCTACCTTAAACACAGTTCTAAAATAGAGCCTTTTATTATAAAAAAAATAAAGACAGAAATACCAACCCTATCCCTAGGAACATGTGAAGGTAGGGCTGGGGATAGAAGGAAGAACACTAACTGCTTAAGGATATCTGGCCACCAAACCTACCGAGCCCTAAGATTTAGAGACAGCTCAGAGAAGCAGATAGCCTGTCCCCACACCCTGACTCTCTGTGGAGTATTAACAAGGGGACATGGGGGTAGGGAGGGCATCCTGTAAGGAAGCCTCTGGGCAAGCTCAAACAAGAGCAAGAGGGAACATTATCACTCCGGTGAACAGGGATGTGCAAGAACAGTCTCCCACAAGAACCCAAATGCAGCCTGTTTGCAGATGCCTATGTAGAGAGGTCCTGTGACTTTGTAAAACCAAAGATGTCCTCCTGCACTGCACTCAGCATCTAGGAGGTTCTGTTTCCCCAGTTAGGCTCTGTTCAGCTTGATCATGCTTGCTCACAGGCCTCTCCTGGGCCAAAAAGCTCTCAGGAGACCCTGGTCCCACTTTGGAAGCCAGAATGGAGTGACTCCCAAGAAAGTTTGCTTTAGTTTTCAGAGAGGTGCAGGGATGTGCATGTGGAATCCTCAAAACAATTCAGCTTGATAGCAGTAGAGCATGAAGAATGCCAACTGCCAGGCTACACGGGCAATGTCCTTCTGCCATTCTTGAGGAAAAAACATGACAACCACCTGACAAAAACATGGCCAAGCACTGGGTCTTCCACTTGCCAAGGATAAGTGTCCATGGAGGACACTGGAAACTCTTAAGCTATAATTTTCTTTGTTGTTGTGTATGAGTGTTCCCATGGGAGAATGCTTCTGCATTTAGGTGTGTGTGTGCTCTCTCCTGCCAGTAAGGTTCAGGAATATGGATGGAGGTGCCTAAGTGTCAGAGAGCAGAAGGTTGTGCACGGTGGAGATGAAAGGGTCACTCATCACAGGCGCTCCTCAACTGCAGAGCACCTGCCAGCCAATGAAGGATCCAGCAGAAGAGTGGCAAGCACTAAGAGGCATGAGCACATACTTGCAAAGGATATTGTGGGCACCCTACATAAACTCCCTGCCAATCTGGAGACAAAGGGCAGAGCCTCAGAAGCAAATGCCTGGAGTTGAGGACCAGGAACTGACCAAGCCCTCTCAGTATCTGGCCAGGACACTGGGACTGAGCCTGGCCCAGAGATTGATCCAGCATGTGGTTGCCTGACCCCGCCAACACAGGGGTCCCTGAAAACTGACAGCCAGTACTCTTCTTGGGCATGCAGACTCCACGGTCCCTGGACATACTCTCTCAAGTTGCAAGGTCAAGGCACCCAGCCAAGAAGGCCCTCCCAGTTTGACCCTCAGCTGGTAAGGCACCCAGGTAGAGTTTGAGAGCTCAGAGAACAGGGGAAGTTAAACAGAGGCCACATGGGTTGTGGTTGGGCAACCAAACTTCTAAATGGATACAAGACCCAACCCTTTCTTCACAGCTAGAAGAAGGAGGCTATCCACTGGACCCAGGGCAGTGGGTGGGGTGCTGTGTGTGTCCCTGAGTCCTACTGTTAACCTGGACTGAGCCCAGAGTGCGTGACAGATGAAAAGATCTGTCCCTCAATAACCTTGGTCTACTTACTGGGGCACACAGGTTGGCATTTCAAGGACCCCTCAATATGAGTTCTGCCAAATGCATCTTGACAAAGTCATCCAGTCATCTGTCCACCTCAGAGGCCCAGAGGCACTTGCAGCCCACTTTCACAATCTTTCCTGTGGACCACCTGACACTCTGAGGTGAAGACAAGGACCTATCCAAAGAAGAAATGAATATTCCATCCCAAACTGCCTTTTTGACAATCAGGCCCTGGCCTCGGGCTCCCAATTTTAAGCAACTACTAAGTAAGCATCTCCAGAAAACTGACCAGGAAACTAGGCAACCATTATGAGCTAATACTAGCTCCCTCACAATCTCTCTCTTCACTCTAACCCTCTACCCCACCTCTACGACACCCTAGCCCTTCATCAACCACAAAGCAACACTCAAGGACCTCTTTCCTCTCCTTCCTTTTTCCAAAGTCCCCAAGTCACTCTTACCATGAATCCTTCTTTCTGTATCCTACCACACAGCCACCTACCTACTTGTGGAGAGTCTAGGCACACATAAATCTCAGAGGTCTCTGAAGGTATTCATGTGGACCCAAGATGACTGGCATCTAGACACAAAGCACAATGAGCATTTCCCACTTTCTTCACCAGTAACACTTCAGCACATCCCGTCCCCTTACTAAATTCTTCTAGATCAATTCACACCTAGGTTCTCTGAGGGTGCCCATTGGAAATTTTCAAGGTGCCTTCAAGCATTCTCTCCAAGTAATCACTAAAACAGGATGATCACAAATGCCTGGCAATTCACCAACCTATCTATCTATCTATCTATCTATCTATCTATCTATCTATCTATCTATCTTTTTTCTTCCTACCTAATACATATGGACCTACCTCCCTACCTACCTACGTACTATTTTCTTATGGCTCGCTAATATATACACCTCCAGATACATTTTGTTGTACAGAAGTGCCTCTCTGTTTACCAGATGATGTATGTCATGATCATTTGTGAAATGCTTTTTACTCTCCACCAGCAAGCCTTTCTTTAATGAGCACTGAGAGTCTCCAGAGTCCAACCCCGTACTGTAGAGAGCTTAATTCACAGCTGGTGGAAGAAGACCCCTCTAACAACCACTATGAAAGAAGCCTGACATTTCTTTCCACTTCTACCTCTTTACCAAGCTTCCTGAAGGCATCTGCTCTGATACAACCAAGAGCGCTCTTAATATTTAGGCAGGCCTGCTCTGAGTTCTCAGAGGAGCTATGCCTGTAACCCCAAAGTAGGGTCCTGCCAATCACCCATAGTTTTTATTGCTAAGTGATTTTCTCATCCATCAACCAAGACAAAGATGTACCATCAGGAATAACTCCCCTGCTGCCCATCTTGGGCCTTTCTACATCTTGTGCCCACCTGAGCTATGGCCTGAGCATACATACAACTATAAGGTTTTGCCCTACATCAATCCCGGCTGCCCCAAACAATAATGAGCTCAACACCATAAATAATTATACACCTACCCTCACCGGAATCACAGTTCCATGATAGAGCCTGTAAAAAAAAAAAAAAAAAAAAAAAAAAAAAAAAAAAAAAAAAAAAAAAAAAAAAAAAAACCAAAAACAAAAATAAAACAAGGCAATACAAAAACCAGAAAGCCAGAGTTAACCACCCAACAGAAGACCTAGGAGTGGGCAAGGTGGGGCTAACATTGGCAGAGAGAACACTAACTGGTTAACGATATCTGGCTACAAAATCTGCCTAGCCCATAAATGTTGAAACAGCTCAGAGAAGCAGGAGAGCCTATCTCCACTCCCTGAATATGTAGGTTAATAACAAGGTGACATGGGGGTTGGGAGGACATCCTGTAAGGCAGCTGTTGAGCACCATCAAACAAAAGCAAGTGGGATTCAGATCATTGTGATGAAAAGGAGTGGACAGGACAAGTTTCTCACAATAATCCAGATGCAATCTGGCTGCAGATGCCTGTGTAGAGAGGTCCTGTGACTCTGTAATACCTAAGATGTACACCTCCACTGAGCTCATCACCTCAGATGATGTACTTCCTGAGTCAGGCTAGCCAAACCCTGTGTCTTCTGCCATGTTGGCTGCTCAGCTTGATCCTGCTCACTCACAGAAATCTCATGGGCCAAGAATCCCTCAGGAGCCCCTAGCTCACCTGTGCAGCCAGAATAGCGTGGCTCCCAAGAAGGCCTGCTGGCATGTTCAGAGAGGTGCAGGGATTGCAGCCTAAATCTTCAAAACAATATGGCTTGATATCAGTAGAGCACTGAGAATGCCAATTGCCAGGCTGCATACGGGCTTTTCCTCTTCTCTTTTGAGGCAAAAAAAAAACCCAAAAGCTGCTACCAGCTTCCAACAAAATAGCCAAGTACAGGAGCTTCCATTGGCCAGAAGTGGGTGTCCATGTAGGACACTGGAATAGCCTAAACTATGGTTTTGTTTGTTGTTGGGTAGTGGGTGTGTCTGAATGTGTGTTTGTGGTGTGTGTGTGTGTGTGTGTGTGTGTGTGTGTGTGTATTAGTGCTCTCATGGAAGCATGTTCCTGCACCGCTTTGTGTATGAGCTCTCTCCTGCCTATAAAGTTAAAGAATGTGGATGTGGGTGCGTAAGTGTTAGGGAACAGGAGGTTGTCCATGGTGAACAACTCAACTACAGGGAACCTGCCAGCTACTGAAGGATCCAGAAGGAGGGCGGCATCACTAAGAGACATGACCAGGTCCTTGCAAAAGAACCTGTGGGAGCTGTACCTAAACTCATTGCCAATCTGGACCCTAGGGGCTGAGTCTCAGGAACAAATGCCTTGACTTGAGGACCAGAAACTGATGATACCCACTCAGTGCCCAGCCAAAACACTCAGACTGGGTCTGGCCCAGAGATTGACACAGCACCTGCCTGCCTGACCCTGCACACATGGGGTTGCTTCTAAATCTGACAGCCAGTTCTTTTCTTAGAGATGCAGACTCCTCTGTCACAGGCCATATTCTCTCAAGTTGTCAGGTCAAGGCACCCAGACAAAAAGGACCTCCCAGGATGATCCTCAGCTGGTAGGACACCACGGTAGTAGAGTCAGAGAGCTCAAGGAACAGGAAAAGTTGAACAGAGAACACATGGGATGGGGTGGAGAACCAACCATCTCCATGGGGCACAAGGCCCAGTACTGCCTGCCACCTAGCAGTAGGAGGCACTGTACTTAACCTAGGGCAATGGGTGGGCTGCTCTGTGTGCCCTTAGCTCCTTCAGTTTCCTGGCCTGAGCCCAGAGTGAGGTGGGAGATGAAAAGGAGGGCTCCCACAAAAACATTGCTATACTTACCAGGCATAAATGTTGGAATCTTAGGTACTCCTCAATATGAGTTGTTGTGAGTGCTGCCCTAAAATGTCATCCAGGCATCTGTCCACATCATCAGCCCAGAGGGGAAGATTGCCTACTTTCATAATCTTGCCTGCAGGCCACTTACAACTCTCAAGGAACACAGGAAGTTGAACAGAGAACACATGGGATGGGGTGGAGAACCAACCATATCCATGGAACAATGACTAGAATGCCCAGTGCATCTGTAAGGCTTCCAGTTTTGCTGGCCTGGGCCCGAAGTACACAAAGAAGTTAAATAAAGCCCACCAAGTCCTGAAAACTTTGGTTTACTTACCCGGACACACAGGTTGGTATCTCAGGTACCCCTCAATATGAATCCTGGTGGATGCTGCCCCACAAAGTTATCCAGTCATCCGTCCACCTCAGAGGACCAGAGAGGCTGGCCACCCACTTCCACAATCTCAACTGCAGGACTCCTAGCAAGCTGAGCTGTGGACAAGGACATATCAAAAGAAGAAATGAATATTTCATCCCAACCTGCCCCCTTGACAAGGCCCTGACCTCGGGCTTCCAATTCTAAGCACCTACCAAGTAAACATCTCCAGGCAACTGACCAGAAAACCAGGCAACCATTATGAGCTAATTCCAGCTTCCTCACAATCTCTCTTGTCTCTCAAACCCTCCACCCCACCTCCACCACACCTCAGCCCTTCACCAACTACCATGCAGCACTTAGAATATACTTTGCTATTCTTCCTTCCTCTGAACTCCCAGTTTTCTGGGATCTGAGACTGTCCATCTTTTAATTCCATAACCATGTCTATTCTTCCATAAATTCCTGGATAGGGCAGAGAAGGCCCTAGACACGCCCCCCAGACCCCGGCCACGCCCCCGGGGCCGGGTCTCAGGCCCTGGCAGCTCCATTGGAGCCAATGGGGAGAGGGCTCTGGGGGGCCGTGGGAGGGGCTGGGGGGGCGGGGGGCGGTGCCAGACGGTCGGACCCGCCCCCGGACGGCCCTAGACACGCCCCCCAGACCCCGGAAACGCCCCCGGGGCCGGGCAGAGGACCCAGAGGGACCCGGAGGGACCGACAGTGCTTGAGACTTGGGGGACTCTGGGAGGGGCTGGGGGGGCGGGGGGCGGGTCCAGGCGGTCGGACCCGCCCCCGGACGGCCCTAGACACGCCCCCCAGACCCCGGCCACGCCCCCGGGGCCGGGTCTCAGGCCCTGGCAGCTCCATTGTAGCCCATGGGGACCAGGGTCTGGGGGGCCGTGGGAGGGGCTGGGAGGGCGGGAGGCGGTGCCAGACGGTCGGACCCGCCCCCGGACGGCCCTAGACACGCCCCCCAGACCCCGACCACGCCCCCGGGGCCGGGTCTCAGGCCCTGGCAGCTCCATTGGAGCCAATGGGGAGAGGGCTCTGGGGGGCCGTGGGAGGGGCTGGGGGGGCGGGAGGCGGTGCCAGACTGTCGGACCCGCCCCCGGACGTCCCTAGACACGCCCCCCAGACCCCGGACACGCCCCCGGGGCCGGGCAGAGGACCCAGAGGGACCCGGAGGGACGGAGAGTGCTTGAGACTTGGGGGGCTCGGGGAGGGGCGGGGGGGGGGGGGGGCGGGCCCAGGCGGTCGGACCCGCCCCCGGGGACTGCGGACTCCGCCCCCTCGACCCCGGACACGCCCCCGAGGCGGGACTTCCGCCCCGGGCCGTCCAACGGGAACCGGACCCCGGGGGGGCTCCGGGGGTCCGGGGGCGGGTCCGGGACGCCGGGAGGCGGCGCCGGACGGCCGACCACGCCCCCCCGGAGCCCGGGCACGCCCCCCGGAGCCCGTCCCCGGCCCCGGGAGCCCCGGAAGCCCGACCCGCGGGGGGAGCCGGGCCCCCGCCGGCCCGGGGCGGCGCGGCCCCGCCCCCGGGGGCGTGGGCGGGCCACGGGGGACCGCCCCCGCGCGATCCCGCGCCCCGCCCCGCGCCCCACGCGGGCGGGCGGGCCCCCGGACGCCGCCGGGAGCCGGCCGCGCGGCCCGGGAGGCCCGGGAACTACGGGCAAGATGGCGCCGGCCGGCCGGAACTACGTCTCCCATGATGCCCGGCGGCCGAACTCGCGCTCCCATTGGCCGAGCCGCCCGGCCGGCGCCATCTTGCCTGGGAAAAACCAACCCAAAAAAAAATACCAAAACAAAGAAAAAAAAAAAAAAAAAAAACCCGCGAACCCGAGCCGGCCGGCGGGAAGCGGCGCGGAGGAGCCGAGCCGAGCCGAGCCGGTGGCTGGATTCCGGCCGGGTTTTTTTATATCGATTGATGGATGGATGGATGGATGGATGGATGATGATGATTGATGATGATTGATTGATTGATTGATTGACGATGACGATTCTTCTTCTCCTTTCAGTTTTCACGGGACTCGCGCGCGCGCGCGGGGGAGGAGGGGGAGTCGCGATCGACCGACCGACCGACCGACGGGACCGAGGGACGGACGGACGGACGGACGGACACACACACACACGCGCACGCACACGGAGGGAACCGGACCCGACCGACCCGCGGCCGCCTCAGCAGCAGCAACAACCACAAGAAGAAGAAGAGAGAAACAGACGACCCGGATCCTCTCTCTCTCTCTCTCTCTCTCTCTCTCTCTGTCATCCCCCTGCCTCACCGTCACCACAAGCACCCGACACTCACCACACACACACCCCCCCCACAATAAAAAAATTTTTTTTTTTTTTTTTTTTTTTTCCCACGAGATGACGCGGGAGAGAGATCGGGATAGACAGACTGACTGACTGACAGGCAGACAGGCAGACAGCGGGACTCGAACCGGCGCACCAAGAGACGGCGCGCCCTCTGCGGGCGGGAGCCTTAAGGGCCGAGCCACCGGCGGTTCGCTGCTTCTGGCTGGCGCGGAGGCCGCCTTTGACTGGCTGGGTGGGCGGGGCGGCCGCGGGGCGAAAGGGAACGACCTCCAAGATGGCGGCGGGCGGGCGGGGACTACGAGTCCCAGCATGCCGCGCGGCGCCCATAGGACTCTATGGAGGGGAGAGGAACCTGGTGGACCGGGTGGCTGGCTGGGGGTGGGGAGGGGTGGGGGGTGGGGGCTGGGGGCGTGGCCTGGGGTGCAGACACGCCCCCTGGGAGGGATCAGCCCGCCCCCAGAGGGCCAGGACCCTCCCACCGGCCCCCGAGGACCAATGAGCGTCCGGGGTCACGGTGAGGTCACGGGGGTCTGGGAGGGGCTGGGAGGGCGGGGGGCGGTGCCAGACGGTCGGACCCGCCCCCGGACGGCCCTAGACACGCCCCCCAGACCCCGGCCACGCCCCCGGGGCCGGGTCTCAGGCCCTGGCAGCTCCATTGGAGCCAATGGGGACCCGGGTCTGGGGGGCCGTGGGAGGGGCTGGGGGGGCGGGAGGCGGTGCCAGACGGTCGGACCCGCCCCCGGACGGCCCTAGACACGCCCCCCAGACCCCGGCCACGCCCCCGGGGCCGGGTCTCAGGCCCTGGCAGCTCCATTGGAGCCAATGGGGACCCGGGTCTGGGGGGCCGTGGGAGGGGCTGGGGGGGCGGGAGGCGGTGCCAGACGGTCCGACCCGCCCCCGGCCGGCCCTAAACACGCCCCCCAGACCCCGGCCACGCCCCCGGGGCCGGGTCTCAGGCCCTGGCAGCTCCATTGGAGCCAATGGGGAGAGGGCTCTGGGGGGCCGTGGGAGGGGCTGGGGGGGCGGGAGGCGGTGCCAGACGGTCCGACCCGCCCCCGGACGGCCCTAGACACGCCCCCCAGACCCCGGACACGCCCCCGGGGCCGGGCAGAGGACCCAGAGGGACCCGGAGGGAAGGAGAGTGCTTGAGACTTGGGGGGGCTCGGGGAGGGGCTGGGGGGGCGGGGGGCGGGTCCAGGCGGTCGGACCCGCCCCCGGGGACTGCGGACTCCGCCCCCTCGACCCCGGACACGCCCCCGAGGCGGGACTTCCGCCCCGGGCCGTCCAACGGGCACCGGACCCCGGGGGGCTCCGGGGGTCCGGGGGCGGGTCCGGGACGCCGGGAGGCGGCGCCGGACGGCCGACCACGCCCCCCCGGAGCCCGGGCACGCCCCCCGGAGCCCGTCCCCGGCCCCGGGAGCCCCGGAAGCCCGACCCGCGGGGGGAGCCGGGCCCCCGCTGGCCCGGGGCGGCGCGGCCCCGCCCCCGGGGGCGTGGGCGGGACACGGGGGACCGCCCCCGCGCGATCCCGCGCCCCGCCCCGCGCCCCACGCGGGCGGGCGGGCCCCGGACGCCGCCGCCGGGAGCCGGCCGCGCGGCCCGGCGGTCCCGGAACTACGGGCAAGATGGCGCCGGCCGGCCGGAACTACGTCTCCCATGATGCCCGGCGGCCGAACTCGCGCTCCCATTGGCCGAGCCGCCCGGCCGGCGCCATCTTGCCTGGGAAAAACCAACCCAAAAAAAAATACCAAAACAAAGAAAAAAAAAAAAAAAAAAAACCCGCGAACCCGAGCCGGCCGGCGGGAAGCGGCGCGGAGGAGCCGAGCCGAGCCGAGCCGGTGGCTGGATTCCGGCCGGGTTTTTTTATATCGATTGATGGATGGATGGATGGATGGATGGATGATGATGATTGATGATGATTGATTGATTGATTGATTGACGATGACGATTCTTCTTCTCCTTTCAGTTTTCACGGGACTCGCGCGCGCGCGCGGGGGAGGAGGGGGAGTCGCGATCGACCGACCGACCGACCGACGGGACCGAGGGACGGACGGACGGACGGACGGACACACACACACACGCGCACGCACACGGAGGGAACCGGACCCGACCGACCCGCGGCCGCCTCAGCAGCAGCAACAACCACAAGAAGAAGAAGAGAGAAACAGACGACCCGGATCCTCTCTCTCTCTCTCTCTCTCTCTCTCTCTCTGTCATCCCCCTGCCCCACCGTCACCACAAGCACCCGACACTCACCACACACACACCCCCCCCACAATAAAAAAATTTTTTTTTTTTTTTTTTTTTTTTTCCCACGAGATGACGCGGGAGAGAGATCGGGATAGACAGACTGACTGACTGACAGGCAGACAGGCAGACAGCGGGACTCGAACCGGCGCACCAAGAGACGGCGCGCCCTCTGCGGGCGGGAGCCTTAAGGGCCGAGCCACCGGCGGTTCGCTGCTTCTGGCTGGCGCGGAGGCCGCCTTTGACTGGCTGGGTGGGCGGGGCGGCCGCGGGGCGAAAGGGAACGACCTCCAAGATGGCGGCGGGCGGGCGGGGACTACGAGTCCCAGCATGCCGCGCGGCGCCCATAGGACTCTATGGAGGGGAGAGGAACCTGGTGGACCGGGTGGCTGGCTGGGGGTGGGGAGGGGTGGGGGGTGGGGGCTGGGGGCGTGGCCTGGGGTGCAGACACGCCCCCTGGGAGGGATCAGCCCGCCCCCAGAGGGCCAGGACCCTCCCACCGGCCCCCGAGGACCAATGAGCGTCCGGGGTCACGGTGAGGTCACGGGGGTCTGGGAGGGGCTGGGAGGGCGGGGGGCGGTGCCAGACGGTCGGACCCGCCCCCGGACGGCCCTAGACACGCCCCCCAGACCCCGGCCACGCCCCCGGGGCCGGGTCTCAGGCCCTGGCAGCTCCATTGGAGCCAATGGGGACCCGGGTCTGGGGGGCCGTGGGAGGGGCTGGGGGGGCGGGAGGCGGTGCCAGACGGTCCGACCCGCCCCCGGACGGCCCTAAACACGCCCCCCAGACCCCGGCCACGCCCCCGGGGCCGGGTCTCAGGCCCTGGCAGCTCCATTGGAGCCAATGGGGAGAGGGCTCTGGGGGGCCGTGGGAGGGGCTGGGAGGGCGGGAGGCGGTGCCAGACGGTCCGACCCGCCCCCGGACGGCCCTAGACACGCCCCCCCAGACCCCGGACACGCCCCCGGGGCCGGGCAGAGGACCCAGAGGGACCCGGAGGGAAGGAGAGTGCTTGAGACTTGGGGGGGCTCGGGGAGGGGCTGGGGGGGCGGGGGGCGGGTCCAGGCGGTCGGACCCGCCCCCGGGGACTGCGGACTCCGCCCCCTCGACCCCGGACACGCCCCCGAGGCGGGACTTCCGCCCCGGGCCGTCCAACGGGCACCGGACCCCGGGGGGCTCCGGGGGTCCGGGGGCGGGTCCGGGACGCCGGGAGGCGGCGCCGGACGGCCGACCACGCCCCCCCGGAGCCCGGGCACGCCCCCCGGAGCCCGTCCCCGGCCCCGGGAGCCCCGGAAGCCCGACCCGCGGGGGGAGCCGGGCCCCCGCTGGCCCGGGGCGGCGCGGCCCCGCCCCCGGGGGCGTGGGCGGGACACGGGGGACCGCCCCCGCGCGATCCCGCGCCCCGCCCCGCGCCCCACGCGGGCGGGCGGGCCCCGGACGCCGCCGCCGGGAGCCGGCCGCGCGGCCCGGCGGTCCCGGAACTACGGGCAAGATGGCGCCGGCCGGCCGGAACTACGTCTCCCATGATGCCCGGCGGCCGAACTCGCGCTCCCATTGGCCGAGCCGCCCGGCCGGCGCCATCTTGCCTGGGAAAAACCAACCCAAAAAAAAATACCAAAACAAAGAAAAAAAAAAAAAAAAAAACCCGCGAACCCGAGCCGGCCGGCGGGAAGCGGCGCGGAGGAGCCGAGCCGAGCCGAGCCGGTGGCTGGATTCCGGCCGGGTTTTTTTATATCGATTGATGGATGGATGGATGGATGGATGGATGATGATGATTGATGATGATTGATTGATTGATTGACGATGACGATTCTTCTTCTCCTTTCAGTTTTCACGGGACTCGCGCGCGCGCGCGGGGGAGGAGGGGGAGTCGCGATCGACCGACCGACCGACCGACGGGACCGAGGGACGGACGGACGGACGGACGGACACACACACACACGCGCACGCACACGGAGGGAACCGGACCCGACCGACCCGCGGCCGCCTCAGCAGCAGCAACAACCACAAGAAGAAGAAGAGAGAAACAGACGACCCGGATCCTCTCTCTCTCTCTCTCTCTCTCTCTCTCTCTGTCATCCCCCTGCCTCACCGTCACCACAAGCACCCGACACTCACCACACACACACCCCCCCCACAAAAAAAAAATTTTTTTTTTTTTTTTTTTTTTTTTTCCCACGAGATGACGCGGGAGAGAGATCGGGATAGACAGACTGACTGACTGACAGGCAGACAGGCAGACAGCGGGACTCGAACCGGCGCACCAAGAGACGGCGCGCCCTCTGCGGGCGGGAGCCTTAAGGGCCGAGCCACCGGCGGTTCGCTGCTTCTGGCTGGCGCGGAGGCCGCCTTTGACTGGCTGGGTGGGCGGGGCGGCCGCGGGGCGAAAGGGAACGACCTCCAAGATGGCGGCGGGCGGGCGGGCGGGGACTACGAGTCCCAGCATGCCGCGCGGCGCCCATAGGACTCTATGGAGGGGAGAGGAACCTGGTGGACCGGGTGGCTGGCTGGGGGTGGGGAGGGGTGGGGAGTGGGAGCTGGGGGCTGGGGGCGTGGCCTGGGGTGCAGACACGCCCCCTGGGAGGGATCAGCCCGCCCCCAGAGGGCCAGGACCCTCCCACCGGCCCCCGAGGACCAATGAGCGTCCGGGGTCACGGTGAGGTCACGGGGGTCTGGGAGGGGCTGGGGGGCCCTGGGACCGCCCCCTGGGACTCCAGGACACTCCCACATCTGCCTGGACACACCCCCAGGCGGCCGGAGGCGGGACTCTGGCTCCGGAGGGCCAATGGGACACCGGGGCCTGTTAGCAGTAGGTAGGCCTGGGGGGCCTGGATCCGCCCCCAGAGGGCTGGGACCGCCCCCTGGGAGACCTGGCCACTCCCACATCTGCCTAGATCCGCCCCCAGGCGGCTGGAGGCGGTACTTTGGTTCCAGAGGACCAATGAGACACCTGGGCCTGTTAGGAGTAGGTAGGCCTGGGGGGCCTGGATCCGCCCCCTGAGGGCTGGGACCGCCCCCTGGGACTCTAGGACACTCCCACATCTGCATAGACCCTCCCCCAGGCGGCAGGAGGCGGGACTCTGAGACCTGATGACCAATGAGACACTTGGAGCACCAAGGACAGACTGGGTCCTGGACCCGGTGGGCAGGGCCTGGGGGGCCCTGGACCCGCCCAGGGAGGGCTGGGACCGCCCCCTGGGAGTCTAGGCCACTCCCACATCTGCATAGAACCGCCCCCAGGCGGCAGGAGGCGGGACTCTGAGACCTGATGACCAATGAGACACTTGGAGCACCAAGGACAGACTGGGTCCTGGACCCGGTGGGCAGGGCCTGGGGGGCCCTGGACCCGCCCAGGGAGGGCTGGGACCGCCCCCTGGGAGTCTAGGACACTCCCACATCTGCATAGAACCGCCCCCAGGCGGCAGGAGGCGGGACTTTAGATCCCAATGACCAATGAGACACTTGGAGCACCAAGGACAGACTGGGTCCTGGACCCGGTGGGCAGGGCCTGGGGGGCCCTGGACCCGCCCAGGGAGGGCTGGGACCGCCCCCTGGGAGTGCAGGCCACTCCCACATCTGCATAGAACCGCCCCCAGGCGGCAGGAGGCGGGATTTCGGGTCCCGGCGACCAATGAGAGGCTGGGACTCGGGGACTGGCAGCTCCATAGGAGCCCACGGGGACCCGGGTCTGGGGGCCCGTGGGAGGGGCTGGGGGGGCGGGAGGCGGTGCCAGACGGTCGGACCCGCCCCCGGACGGCCCTAGACACGCCCCCCAGACCCCGGCCACGCCCCCGGGGCCGGGTCTCAGGCCCTGGCAGCTCCATTGGAGCCAATGGGGACCAGGGTCTGGGGGGCCGTGGGAGGGGCTGGGGGGACTGGGGGCGGTGCCAGACGGTCCGACCCGCCCCCGGACGGCCCTAAACACGCCCCCCAGACCCCGGCCACGCCCCCGGGGCCGGGCAGAGGGACCTGGCAGCTCCATTGGAGCCAATGGGGAGAGGGCTCTGGGGGGCCGTGGGAGGGGCTGGGGGGGCGGGAGGCGGTGCCAGACGGTCGGACCCGCCCCCGGACGGCCCTAGACACGCCCCCCAGACCCCGGCCACGCCCCCGGGGCCGGGCAGAGGACCCAGAGGGACCCGGAGGGACGGAGAGTGCTTGAGACTTGGGGGGGCTCTGGGAGGGGCTGGGGGGGCGGGGGGCGGGTCCAGTCGATCGGACCCGCCCCCGGGGACTGCGGACTCCGCCCCCTCGACCCCGGACACGCCCCCGAGGCGGGACTTCCGCCCCGGGCCGTCCAACGGGCACCGGACCCCGGGGGGGCTCCGGGGGTCCGGGGGCGGGTCCGGGACGCCGGGAGGCGGCGCCGGACGGCCGACCACGCCCCCCCGGAGCCCGGGCACGCCCCCCGGAGCCCCTGCCCGGCCCCGGGAGCCCCGGAAGCCCGACCCGCGGGGGGAGCCGGGCCCCCGCCGGCCCGGGGCGGCGCGGCCCCGCCCCCGGGGGCGTGGGCGGGCCACGGGGGACCGCCCCCGCGCGATCCCGCGCCCCGCCCCGCGCCCCACGCGGGCGGGCGGGCCCCCGGACGCCGCCGGGAGCCGGCCGCGCGGCCCGGGAGGCCCGGGAACTACGGGCAAGATGGCGCCGGCCGGCCGGAACTACGTCTCCCATGATGCCCGGCGGCCGAACTCGCGCTCCCATTGGCCGAGCCGCCCGGCCGGCGCCATCTTGCCTGGGAAAACCAATCCAAAAAAAAATACCAAAACAAAGAAAAAAAAAAAAAAACCCGCGAACCCGAGCCGGCCGGCGGGAAGCGGCGCGGAGGAGCCGAGCCGAGCCGAGCCGAGCCGGTGGCTGGATTCCGGCCGGGTTTTTTTATATCGATTGATGGATGGATGGATGGATGGATGGATGGATGATGATGATTGATTGATGATGATTGATTGATTGACGATGACGATTCTTCTTCTCCTTTCAGTTTTCACGGGACTCGCGCGCGCGCGCGGGGGAGGAGGGGGAGTCGCGATCGACCGACCGACCGACCGACGGGACCGAGGGACGGACGGACGGACGGACGGACGGACGGACACACACACACACGCACACGCACACGGAGGGAACCGGACCCGACCGACCCGCGGCCGCCTCAGCAGCAGCAGCAGCAGCAACAACCACAACTACAAGAAGAAGAGAGAAACAGACGACCCGGATCCTCTCTCTCTCTCTCTCTCTCTCTCTCTCTCTGTCATCCCCCTGCCTCACCGTCACCACAAGCACCCGACACTCACCACACACACACCCCCCCCACAATAAAAAAATTTTTAAAGTGAGGAGGAACCCCGCAAAAACTTTTTTTTTTTTTTTTTTTTTTTTTTTTTTTTTCCCACGAGATGACGCGGGAGAGAGATCGGGATAGACAGACAGACTGACTGACAGGCAGACAGACAGACAGCGGGACTCGAACCGGCGCACCAAGAGACGGCGCGCCCTCTGCGGGCGGGAGCCTTAAGGGCCGAGCCACCGGCGGTTCGCTGCTTCTGGCTGGCGCGGAGGCCGCCTTTGACTGGCTGGGTGGGCGGGGCGGCCGCGGGGCGAAAGGGAACGACCTCCAAGATGGCGGCGGGCGGGCGGGGACTACGAGTCCCAGCATGCCGCGCGGCGCCCATAGGACTCTATGGAGGGGAGAGGAACCTGGTGGACCGGGTGGCTGGCTGGGGGTGGGGAGGGGTGGGGGGTGGGGGCTGGGACCTGGGGGCGTGGCCTGGGGTGCAGACACGCCCCCTGGGAGGGATCAGCCCGCCCCCAGAGGGCCAGGACCCTCCCACCGGCCCCCGAGGACCAATGAGCGGCCGGGGTCACGGTGAGGTCACGGGGGTCTGGGAGGGGCTGGGGGGCCCTGGGACCGCCCCCTGGGACTCTAGGACACTCCCACATCTGCCTGGACACACCCCCAGGCGGCCGGAGGCGGGACTCTGGCTCCGGAGGGCCAATGGGACACCGGGGCCTGTTAGCAGTAGGTAGGCCTGGGGGGCCTGGATCCGCCCCCAGAGGGCTGGGACCGCCCCCTGGGAGACCTGGCCACTCCCACATCTGCCTAGATCCGCCCCCAGGCGGCTCGAGGCGGTACTTTGGCTCCGGAGGACCAATGGGACACCTGGGCCTGTTAGGAGTAGGTAGGCCTGGGGGCCCTGGACCCGCCCCCGGAGGGCTGGGACCGCCCCCTAGGACTCTAGGCCACTCCCACATCTGCATAGACCCTCCCCCAGGCGGCAGGAGGCGGGACTCTGAGACCCAATGACCAATGAGACACTTGGAGCACCAAAGGGAACCAAGGACAGACTGGGTCCTGGACCCGGTGGGCAGGGCCTGGGGGGCCCTGGACCCGCCCCTGGAGGGCTGGGACCGCCCCCTGGGAGTCTAGGACACTCCCACATCTGCATAGACCCTCCCCCAGGCGGCAGGAGGCGGGACTTTAGATCCCAGCGACCAATGAGACACTTGGAGCACCAAGGACAGACTGGGTCCTGGACCCGGTGGGCAGGGCCTGGGGGGCCCTGGACCCGCCCCTGGAGGGCTGGGACCGCCCCCTGGGAGTGCAGGCCACTCCCACATCTGCATAGAACCGCCCCCAGGCGGCAGGAGGCGGGACTTTAGATCCCAGCGACCAATGAGACACTTGGAGCACCAAGGACAGACTGGGTCCTGGACCCGGTGGGCAGGGCCTGGGGGGCCCTGGACCCGCCCCTGGAGGGCTGGGACCGCCCCCTGGGAGTCTAGGCCACTCCCACATCTGCATAGACCCTCCCCCAGGCGGCAGGAGGCGGGACTTCGGGTCCCGGCGACCAATGAGAGGCTGGGACTCGGGGACTGGCAGCTCCATAGGAGCCCATGGGGACCCGGGTCTGGGGGGCCGTGGGAGGGGCTGGGGGGGCGGGAGGCGGTGCCAGACGGTCGGACCCGCCCCCGGACGGCCCTAGACACGCCCCCCAGACCCCGGCCACGCCCCCGGGGCCGGGTCTCAGGCCCTGGCAGCTCCATTGGAGCCAATGGGGAGAGGGCTCTGGGGGGCCGTGGGAGGGGCTGGGGGGGCGGGAGGCGGTGCCAGACGGTCGGACCCGCCCCCGGATGGCCCTAGACACGCCCCCCAGACCCCGGCCACGCCCCCGGGGCCGGGCAGAGGACCCAGAGGGACCCGGAGGGAAGGAGAGTGCTTGAGACTTGGGGGGGCTCGGGGAGGGGCTGGGGGGGCGGGGGGCGGGTCCAGGCGGTCGGACCCGCCCCCGGGGACTGCGGACTCCGCCCCCTCGGCCCCGGACACGCCCCCGAGGCGGGACTTCCGCCCCGGGCCGTCCAACGGGAACCGGACCCCGGGGGGGCTCCGGGGGTCCGGGGGCGGGTCCGGGACGCCGGGAGGCGGCGCCGGACGGCCGACCACGCCCCCCCGGAGCCCGGGCACGCCCCCCGGAGCCCGTCCCCGGCCCCGGGAGCCCCGGAAGCCCGACCCGCGGGGGGAGCCGGGCCCCCGCCGGCCCGGGGCGGCGCGGCTCCGCCCCCGGGGGCGTGGGCGGGCCCCGGGGGACCGCCCCCGCGCGATCCCGCGCCCCGCCCCGCGCCCCACGCGGGCGGGCGGGCCCCGGACGCCGCCGCCGGGAGCCGGCCGCGCGGCCCGGCGGTCCCGGAACTACGGGCAAGATGGCGCCGGCCGGCCGGAACTACGTCTCCCATGATGCCCGGCGGCCGAACTCGCGCTCCCATTGGCCGAGCCGCCCGGCCGGCGCCATCTTGCCTGGGAAAAACCAACCCAAAAAAAAATACCAAAACAAAGAAAAAAAAAAAAAAAAACCCGCGAACCCGAGCCGGCCGGCGGGAAGCGGCGCGGAGGAGCCGAGCCGAGCCGAGCCGAGCCGAGCCGGTGGCTGGATTCCGGCCGGGTTTTTTTATATCGATTGATGGATGGATGGATGGATGGATGGATGATGATGATTGATTGATGATTGATTGATTGATTGACGATGACGATTCTTCTTCTCCTTTCAGTTTTCACGGGACTCGCGCGCGCGCGCGGGGGAGGAGGGGGAGTCGCGATCGACCGACCGACCGACCGACCGACGGGACCGAGGGACGGACGGACGGACGGACGGACACACACACACACGCACACGCGCACGCACACGGAGGGAACCGGACCCGACCGACCCGCGGCCGCCTCAGCAGCAGCAGCAGCAGCAACAACCACAACTACAAGAAGAAGAGAGAAACAGACGACCCGGATCCTCTCTCTCTCTCTCTCTCTCTCTCTGTCATCCCCCTGCCTCACCGTCACCACAAGCACCCGACACTCACCACACACACACCCCCCCCACAATAAAAAAATTTTTAAAGTGAGGAGGAACCCCGCAAAAACTCTTTTTTTTTTTTTTTTTTTTTTTTTTTTTTTTTTTTTTTTTTTTCCCACGAGATGACGCGGGAGAGAGATCGGGATAGACAGACTGACTGACTGACAGGCAGACAGACAGACAGCGGGACTCGAACCGGCGCACCAAGAGACGGCGCGCCCTCTGCGGGCGGGAGCCTTAAGGGCCGAGCCACCGGCGGTTCGCTGCTTCTGGCTGGCGCGGAGGCCGCCTTTGACTGGCTGGGTGGGCGGGGCGGCCGCGGGGCGAAAGGGAACGACCTCCAAGATGGCGGCGGGCGGGCGGGGACTACGAGTCCCAGCATGCCGCGCGGCGCCCATAGGACTCTATGGAGGGGAGAGGAACCTGGTGGACCGGGTGGCTGGCTGGGGGTGGGGAGGGGTGGGGGGTGGGAGCTGGGGGCTGGGGGCGTGGCCTGGGGTGCAGACACGCCCCCTGGGAGGGATCAGCCCGCCCCCAGAGGGCCAGGACCCTCCCACCGGCCCCCGAGGACCAATGAGCGTCCGGGGTCACGGTGAGGTCACGGGGGTCTGGGAGGGGCTGGGGGGCCCTGGGACCGCCCCCTGGGACTCTAGGACACTCCCACATCTGCCTGGACACACCCCCAGGCGGCCGGAGGCGGGACTCTGGCTCCGGAGGGCCAATGGGACACCTGGGCCTGTTAGGAGTAGGTAGGCCTGGGGGGCCTGGATCCGCCCCCTGAGGGCTGGGACCGCCCCCTGGGAGTCTAGGCCACTCCCACATCTGCATAGAACCGCCCCCAGGCGGCAGGAGGCGGGACTTTGGCTCCGGAGGACCAATGGGACACCGGGGCCTGTTAGCAGTAGGTAGGCCTGGGGTGCCTGGATCCGCCCCCTGAGGGCTGGGACCGCCCCCTGGGAGTCTAGGACACTCCCACATCTGCATAGACCCTCCCCCAGGCGGCAGGAGGCGGGACTCTGAGACCCAATGACCAATGAGACACCTGGAGCACCAAAGAATGACTGGGTCCTGGACCCGGTGGGCAGGGCCTGGGGGGCCCTGGACCCGCCCAGGGAGGGCTGGGACCGCCCCCTGGGAGTCTAGGACACTCCCACATCTGCATAGAACCGCCCCCAGACGGCAGGAGGCGGGACTTTAGATCCCAATGACCAATGAGACACTTGGAGCACCAAGGACAGACTGGGTCCTGGACCCGGTGGGCAGGGCCTGGGGGGCCCTGGACCCGCCCCTGGAGGGCTGGGACCGCCCCCTGGGAGTCTAGGCCACTCCCACATCTGCATAGACCCTCCCCCAGGCGGCAGGAGGCGGGACTTTGGAGACCAGATGACCAATGAGACACTTGGAGCACCAAAGGGAACCAAGGACAGACTGGGTCCTGGACACGGTGGGCAGGGCCTGGGGGGCCCTGGACCCGCCCCTGGAGGGCTGGGACCGCCCCCTGGGAGTCTAGGACACTCCCACATCTGCATAGAACCGCCCCCAGGCGGCAGGAGGCGGGACTTTAGATCGCAGCGACCAATGAGACACTTGGAGCACCAAAGGGAACCAAGGACAGACTGGGTCCTGGACCCGGTGGGCAGGGCCTGGGGGGCCCTGGACCCGCCCCTGGAGGGCTGGGACCGCCCCCTGGGATTCTAGGACACTCCCACATCTGCATAGAACCGCCCCCAGGCGGCAGGAGGCGGGACTCTGAGACCCGATGACCAATGAGACACTTGGAGCACCAAAGGGAACCAAGGACAGACTGGGTCCTGGACCCGGTGGGCAGGGCCTGGGGGGCCCTGGACCCGCCCCTGGAGGGCTGGGACCGCCCCCTGGGAGTCTAGGCCACTCCCACATCTGCATAGACCCTCCCCCAGGCGGCAGGAGGCGGGACTCTGGAGACCAGATGACCAATGAGACACTTGGAGCACCAAAGGGAACCAAGGACAGACTGGGTCCTGGACCCGGTGGGCAGGGCCTGGGGGGCCCTGGATCCGCCCCTGGAGGGCTGGGACCGCCCCCTGGGAGTCTAGGCCACTCCCACATCTGCATAGAACCGCCCCCAGGCGGCAGGAGGCGGGACTTTGGAGACCCGATGACCAATGAGACACTTGGAGCACCAAAGGGAACCAAGGACAGACTGGGTCCTGGACCCGGTGGGCAGGGCCTGGGGGGCCCTGGACCCGCCCCTGGAGGGCTGGGACCGCCCCCTGGGAGTCTAGGACACTCCCACATCTGCATAGAACCGCCCCCAGGCGGCAGGAGGCGGGACTCTGGAGACCCGATGACCAATGAGACACTTGGAGCACCAAGGACAGACTGGGTCCTGGACCCGGTGGGCAGGGCCTGGGGGGCCCTGGACCCGCCCCTGGAGGGCTGGGACCGCCCCCTGGGAGTCTAGGCCACTCCCACATCTGCATAGACCCTCCCCCAGGCGGCAGGAGGCGGGACTCTGAGACCCAATGACCAATGAGACACTTGGAGCACCAAAGGGAACCAAGGACAGACTGGGTCCTGGACCCGGTGGGCAGGGCCTGGGGGGCCCTGGACCCGCCCCTGGAGGGCTGGGACCGCCCCCTGGGAGTCTAGGACACTCCCACATCTGCATAGAACCGCCCCCAGGCGGCAGGAGGCGGGACTCTGGAGACCCGATGACCAATGAGACACTTGGAGCACCAAGGACAGACTGGGTCCTGGACCCGGTGGGCAGGGCCTGGGGGGCCCTGGACCCGCCCCTGGAGGGCTGGGACCGCCCCCTGGGAGTCCAGGCCACTCCCAGATCTGCATAGAACCGCCCCCAGGCGGGAGGAGGCGGGACTTCGGGTCCCGGCGACCAATGAGAGGCTGGGACTCGGGGACTGGCAGCTCCATAGGAGCCCACGGGGACCCGGGTCTGGGGGGCCGTGGGAGGGGCTGGGAGGGCGGGGGGCGGTGCCAGACGGTCGGACCCGCCCCCGGACGGCCCTAAACACGCCCCCCAGACCCCGGCCACGCCCCCGGGGCCGGGTCTCAGGCCCTGGCAGCTCCATTGGAGCCCATGGGGACCAGGGTCTGGGGGGCCGTGGGTGGGGCTGGGAGGGCGGGGGGCGGTGCCAGACGGTCGGACCCGCCCCCGGACGGCCCCAGACACGCCCCCCAGACCCCGGCCACGCCCCCGGGGCCGGGTCTCCGGCCCTGGCAGCTCCATTGGAGCCAATGGGGACCAGGGTCTGGGGGGCCGTGGGAGGGGCTGGGGGGGCGGGAGGCGGTGCCAGACGGTCCGACCCGCCCCCGGACGGCCCTAGACACGCCCCCCAGACCCCGGCCACGCCCCCGGGGCCGGGCAGAGGACCCAGAGGGACCCGGAGGGAAGGAGAGTGCTTGAGACTTGGGGGGGCTCGGGGAGGGGCTGGGGGGGCGGGGGGCGGGTCCAGGCGGTCGGACCCGCCCCCGGGGACTGCGGACTCCGCCCCCTCGGCCCCGGACACGCCCCCGAGGCGGGACTTCCGCCCCGGGCCGTCCAACGGGAACCGGACCCCGGGGGGGCTCCGGGGGTCCGGGGGCGGGTCCGGGACGCCGGGAGGCGGCGCCGGACGGCCGACCACGCCCCCCCGGAGTCCGGGCACGCCCCCCGGAGCCCCTGCCCGGCCCCGGGAGCCCCGGAAGCCCGACCCGCGGGGGGAGCCGGGCCCCCGCCGGCCCGGGGCGGCGCGGCCCCGCCCCCGGGGGCGTGGGCGGGCCACGGGGGACCGCCCCCGCGCGATCCCGCGCCCCGCCCCGCGCCCCACGCGGGCGGGCGGGCCCCGGACCGCCGCCGCCGGGAGCCGGCCGCGCGGCCCGGCGGTCCCGGAACTACGGGCAAGATGGCGCCGGCCGGCCGGAACTACGTCTCCCATGATGCCCGGCGGCCGAACTCGCGCTCCCATTGGCCGAGCCGCCCGGCCGGCGCCATCTTGCCTGGGAAAACCAACCCAAAAAAAATACCAAAACAAAGAAAAAAAAAAAAAAAACCCGCGAACCCGAGCCGGCCGGCGGGAAGCGGCGCGGAGGAGCCGAGCCGAGCCGAGCCGAGCCGGTGGCTGGATTCCGGCCGGGTTTTTTTATATCGATTGATGGATGGATGGATGGATGGACGGATGGATGATGATGATTGATGATGATTGATTGATTGATTGACGATGACGATTCTTCTTCTCCTTTCAGTTTTCACGGGACTCGCGCGCGCGCGCGGGGGAGGAGGGGGAGTCGCGATCGACCGACCGACCGACCGACCGACGGGACCGAGGGACGGACGGACGGACGGACGGACGGACGGACACACACACACGCACGCATACGGAGGGAACCGGACCCGACCGACCCGCGGCCGCCTCAGCAGCAGCAGCAGCAGCAGCAACCACAACCACAAGAAGAAGAAGAGAGAAACAGACGACCCGGATCCTCTCTCTCTCTCTCTCTCTCTGTCATCCCCCTGCCTCACCGTCACCACAAGCACCCGACACTCACCACACACACACCCCCCCCACAATAAAAAAATTTTTAAAGTGAGGAGGAACCCCGCAAAAACTCTCTTTTTTTTTTTTTTTTTTTTTTTTTTTTTTTTTTTTTCCCACGAGATGACGCGGGAGAGAGATCGGGATAGACAGACTGACTGACTGACAGGCAGACAGACAGACAGCGGGACTCGAACCGGCGCACCAAGAGACGGCGCGCCCTCTGCGGGCGGGAGCCTTAAGGGCCGAGCCACCGGCGGTTCGCTGCTTCTGGCTGGCGCGGAGGCCGCCTTTGACTGGCTGGGTGGGCGGGGCGGCCGCGGGGCGAAAGGGAACGACCTCCAAGATGGCGGCGGCGGGCGGGGACTACGAGTCCCAGCATGCCGCGCGGCGCCGATAGGACTCTATGGAGGGGAGAGGAACCTGGTGGACCGGGTGGCTGGCTGGCTGGGGGTGGGAGGGTGGGGGGTGGGGGGTGGGGCCTGGGGGCGTGGCCTGGGGTGCAGACACGCCCCCTGGGAGGGATCTGCCCGCCCCCAGAGGGCCAGGACCCTCCCACCGGCCCCCGAGGACCAATGAGCGTCCGGGGTCACGGTGAGGTCACGGGGGTCTGGGAGGGGCTGGGGGGCCCTGGGACCGCCCCCTGGGACTCCAGGACACTCCCACATCTGCCTGGACACACCCCCAGGCGGCCGGAGGCGGGACTCTGGCTCCGGAGGGCCAATGGGACACCGGGGCCTGTTAGCAGTAGGTAGGCCTGGGGGGCCTGGATCCGCCCCCAGAGGGCTGGGACCGCCCCCTGGGAGACCTGGCCACTCCCACATCTGCCTAGATCCGCCCCCAGGCGGCTGGAGGCGGTACTTTGGCTCCGGAGGGCCAATGGGACACCGGGGCCTGTTAGGAGTAGGTAGGCCTGGGGGCCCTGGATCCGCCCCCTGAGGGCTGGGACCGCCCCCTGGGACTCTAGGACACTCCCACATCTGCATAGACCCTCCCCCAGGCGGCAGGAGGCGGGACTTTAGATCCCAGCGACCAATGAGACACTTGGAGCACCAGAGGGAACCAAGGACAGACTGGGTCCTGGACCCGGTGGGCAGGGCCTGGGGGGCCCTGGACCCGCCCCTGGAGGGCTGGGACCGCCCCCTGGGACTCTAGGCCACTCCCACATCTGCATAGAACCGCCCCCAGGCGGCAGGAGGCGGGACTTTGGAGACCCGATGACCAATGAGACACTTGGAGCACCAAAGGGAACCAAGGACAGACTGGGTCCTGGACCCGGTGGGCAGGGCCTGGGGGGCCCTGGACCCGCCCCTGGAGGTCTGGGACCGCCCCCTGGGACTCTAGGACACTCCCACATCTGCATAGAACCGCCCCCAGGCGGCAGGAGGCGGGACTCTGAGACCCAATGACCAATGAGACACTTGGAGCACCAAAGAATGACTGGGTCCTGGACCCGGTGGGCAGGGCCTGGGGGGCCCTGGACCCGCCCCTGGAGGGCTGGGACCGCCCCCTGGGAGTCTAGGACACTCCCACATCTGCATAGACCCTCCCCCAGGCGGCAGGAGGCGGGACTCTGAGAGCCAATGACCAATGAGACACTTGGAGCACCAAAGGGAACCAAGGACAGACTGGGTCCTGGACCCGGTGGGCAGGGCCTGGGGGGCCCTGGACCCGCCCAGGGAGGGCTGGGACCGCCCCCTGGGAGTCTAGGACACTCCCACATCTGCATAGAACCGCCCCCAGGCGGCAGGAGGCGGGACTTTAGATCCCAATGACCAATGAGACACTTGGAGCACCAGAGGGAACCAAGGACAGACTGGGTCCTGGACCCGGTGGGCAGGGCCTGGGGGGCCCTGGACCCGCCCCTGGAGGGCTGGGACCGCCCCCTGGGAGTCTAGGCCACTCCCACATCTGCATAGAACCGCCCCCAGGCGGCAGGAGGCGGGACTCTGAGACCTGATGACCAATGAGACACTTGGAGCACCAAGGACAGACTGGGTCCTGGACCCGGTGGGCAGGGCCTGGGGGGCCCTGGACCCGCCCAGGGAGGGCTGGGACCGCCCCCTGGGAGTCTAGGCCACTCCCACATCTGCATAGAACCGCCCCCAGGCGGCAGGAGGCGGGACTCTGAGACCTGATGACCAATGAGACACTTGGAGCACCAAGGACAGACTGGGTCCTGGACCCGGTGGGCAGGGCCTGGGGGGCCCTGGACCCGCCCCTGGAGGGCTGGGACCGCCCCCTGGGAGTCTAGGACACTCCCACATCTGCATAGAACCGCCCCCAGGCGGCAGGAGGCGGGACTTCGGGTCCCAGCGACCAATGAGACACTTGGAGCACCAAAGGGAACCAAGGACAAACTGGGTCCTGGACCCGGTGGGCAGGGCCTGGGGGGCCCTGGACCCGCCCCTGGAGGGCTGGGACCGCCCCCTGGGAGTCTAGGACACTCCCACATCTGCATAGAACCGCCCCCAGGCGGCAGGAGGCGGGACTTTGGGTCCCGGCGACCAATGAGAGGCTGGGACTCGGGGACTGGCAGCTCCATAGGAGCCCACGGGGACCCGGGTCTGGGGGGCCGTGGGAGGGGCTGGGAGGGCGGGGGGCGGTGCCAGACGGTCGGACCCGCCCCCGGACGGCCCTAAACACGCCCCCCAGACCCCGGCCACGCCCCCGGGGCCGGGTCTCCGGCCCTGGCAGCTCCATTGGAGCCAATGGGGACCAGGGTCTGGGGGGCCGTGGGAGGGGCTGGGAGGGCGGGGGGCGGTGCCAGACGGTCGGACCCGCCCCCGGACGGCCCTAGACACGCCCCCCAGACCCCGGCCACGCCCCCGGGGCCGGGTCTCAGGCCCTGGCAGCTCCATTGGAGCCAATGGGGAGAGGGCTCTGGGGGGCCGTGGGAGGGGCTGGGGGGGCGGGAGGCGGTGCCAGACGGTCGGACCCGCCCCCGGACGGCCCTAGACACGCCCCCCAGACCCCGGCCACGCCCCCGGGGCCGGGCAGAGGACCCAGAGGGACCCGGAGGGAAGGAGAGTGCTTGAGACTTGGGGGGGCTCTGGGAGGGGCTGGGGGGGCGGGGGGCGGGTCCAGGCGGTCGGACCCGCCCCGGGGGACTGCGGACTCCGCCCCCTCGACCCCGGACACGCCCCCGAGGCGGGACTTCCGCCCCGGGCCGTCCAACGGGCACCGGACCCCGGGGGGGCTCCGGGGGTCCGGGGGCGGGTCCGGGACGCCGGGAGGCGGCGCCGGACGGCCGACCACGCCCCCCCGGAGCCCGGGCACGCCCCCCGGAGCCGCTCCCCGGCCCCGGGAGCCCCGGAAGCCCGACCCGCGGGGGGAGCCGGGCCCCCGCCGGCCCGGGGCGGCGCGGCTCCGCCCCCGGGGGCGTGGGCGGGCCACGGGGGACCGCCCCCGCGCGATCCCGCGCCCCGCCCCGCGCCCCACGCGGGCGGGCGGGCCCCGGACCGCCGCCGGGAGCCGGCCGCGCGGCCCGGGAGGCCCGGGAACTACGGGCAAGATGGCGCCGGCCGGCCGGAACTACGTCTCCCATGATGCCCGGCGGCCGAACTCGCGCTCCCATTGGCCGAGCCGCCCGTCCGGCGCCATCTTGCCTGGGAAAACCAACCCAAAAAAAAAATACCAAAACAAAGAAAAAAAAAAAAAAAACCCGCGAACCCGAGCCGGCCGGCGGGAAGCGGCGCGGAGGAGCCGAGCCGAGCCGAGCCGAGCCGGTGGCTGGATTCCGGCCGGGTTTTTTTATATCGATTGATGGATGGATGGATGGATGGATGGATGATGATGATTGATTGATGATTGATTGATTGATTGATTGACGATGACGATTCTTCTTCTCCTTTCAGTTTTCACGGGACTCGCGCGCGCGCGCGGGGGAGGAGGGGGAGTCGCGATCGACCGACCGACCGACCGACCGACCGACGGGACCGAGGGACGGACGGACGGACGGACGGACGGACACACACACGCACACGCACACGGAGGGAACCGGACCCGACCGACCCGCGGCCGCCTCAGCAGCAGCAGCAGCAGCAACAACCACAACCACAAGAAGAAGAAGAGAGAAACAGACGACCCGGATCCTCTCTCTCTCTCTCTCTCTCTCTCTGTCATCCCCCTGCCTCACCGTCACCACAAGCACCCGACACTCACCACACACACACCCCCCCCACAATAAAAAAATTTTTAAAGTGAGGAGGAACCCCGCAAAAACTCTTTTTTTTTTTTTTTTTTTTTTTTTTTTTTTTTTTTTTCCCACGAGATGACGCGGGAGAGAGATCGGGATAGACAGACTGACTGACTGACTGACAGGCAGACAGACAGACAGCGGGACTCGAACCGGCGCACCAAGAGACGGCGCGCCCTCTGCGGGCGGGAGCCTTAAGGGCCGAGCCACCGGCGGTTCGCTGCTTCTGGCTGGCGCGGAGGCCGCCTTTGACTGGCTGGGTGGGCGGGGCGGCCGCGGGGCGAAAGGGAACGACCTCCAAGATGGCGGCGGCGGGCGGGGACTACGAGTCCCAGCATGCCGCGCGGCGCCCATAGGACTCTATGGAGGGGAGAGGAACCTGGTGGACCGGGTGGCTGGCTGGCTGGGGGTGGGAGGGTGGGGGGTGGGGGGTGGGGCCTGGGGGCGTGGCCTGGGGTGCAGACACGCCCCCTGGGAGGGATCTGCCCGCCCCCAGAGGGCCAGGACCCTCCCACCGGCCCCCGAGGACCAATGAGCGTCCGGGGTCACGGTGAGGTCACGGGGGTCTGGGAGGGGCTGGGGGGCCCTGGGACCGCCCCCTGGGACTCCAGGACACTCCCACATCTGCCTGGACACACCCCCAGGCGGCCGGAGGCGGGACTCTGGCTCCGGAGGGCCAATGGGACACCGGGGCCTGTTAGCAGTAGGTAGGCCTGGGGGGCCTGGATCCGCCCCCAGAGGGCTGGGACCGCCCCCTGGGAGACCTGGCCACTCCCACATCTGCCTAGATCCGCCCCCAGGCGGCTGGAGGCGGTACTTTGGCTCCGGAGGGCCAATGGGACACCGGGGCCTGTTAGGAGTAGGTAGGCCTGGGGGCCCTGGATCCGCCCCCTAAGGGCTGGGACCGCCCCCTGGGACTCTAGGACACTCCCACATCTGCATAGACCCTCCCCCAGGCGGCAGGAGGCGGGACTTTAGATCCCAGCGACCAATGAGACACTTGGAGCACCAAAGGGAACCAAGGACAGACTGGGTCCTGGACCCGGTGGGCAGGGCCTGGGGGGCCCTGGACCCGCCCCTGGAGGGCTGGGACCGCCCCCTGGGACTCTAGGCCACTCCCACATCTGCATAGAACCGCCCCCAGGCGGCAGGAGGCGGGACTTTGGAGACCCGATGACCAATGAGACACTTGGAGCACCAAAGGGAACCAAGGACAGACTGGGTCCTGGACCCGGTGGGCAGGGCCTGGGGGGCCCTGGACCCGCCCCTGGAGGTCTGGGACCGCCCCCTGGGACTCTAGGACACTCCCACATCTGCATAGAACCGCCCCCAGGCGGCAGGAGGCGGGACTCTGAGACCCAATGACCAATGAGACACTTGGAGCACCAAAGAATGACTGGGTCCTGGACCCGGTGGGCAGGGCCTGGGGGGCCCTGGACCCGCCCCTGGAGGGCTGGGACCGCCCCCTGGGAGTCTAGGACACTCCCACATCTGCATAGACCCTCCCCCAGGCGGCAGGAGGCGGGACTCTGAGAGCCAATGACCAATGAGACACTTGGAGCACCAAAGGGAACCAAGGACAGACTGGGTCCTGGACCCGGTGGGCAGGGCCTGGGGGGCCCTGGACCCGCCCAGGGAGGGCTGGGACCGCCCCCTGGGAGTCTAGGACACTCCCACATCTGCATAGAACCGCCCCCAGGCGGCAGGAGGCGGGACTTTAGATCCCAATGACCAATGAGACACTTGGAGCACCAGAGGGAACCAAGGACAGACTGGGTCCTGGACCCGGTGGGCAGGGCCTGGGGGGCCCTGGACCCGCCCCTGGAGGGCTGGGACCGCCCCCTGGGAGTCTAGGCCACTCCCACATCTGCATAGAACCGCCCCCAGGCGGCAGGAGGCGGGACTCTGAGACCTGATGACCAATGAGACACTTGGAGCACCAAGGACAGACTGGGTCCTGGACCCGGTGGGCAGGGCCTGGGGGGCCCTGGACCCGCCCAGGGAGGGCTGGGACCGCCCCCTGGGAGTCTAGGCCACTCCCACATCTGCATAGAACCGCCCCCAGGCGGCAGGAGGCGGGACTCTGAGACCTGATGACCAATGAGACACTTGGAGCACCAAGGACAGACTGGGTCCTGGACCCGGTGGGCAGGGCCTGGGGGGCCCTGGACCCGCCCCTGGAGGGCTGGGACCGCCCCCTGGGAGTCTAGGACACTCCCACATCTGCATAGAACCGCCCCCAGGCGGCAGGAGGCGGGACTTCGGGTCCCAGCGACCAATGAGACACTTGGAGCACCAAAGGGAACCAAGGACAAACTGGGTCCTGGACCCGGTGGGCAGGGCCTGGGGGGCCCTGGACCCGCCCCTGGAGGGCTGGGACCGCCCCCTGGGAGTCTAGGACACTCCCACATCTGCATAGAACCGCCCCCAGGCGGCAGGAGGCGGGACTTTGGGTCCCGGCGACCAATGAGAGGCTGGGACTCGGGGACTGGCAGCTCCATAGGAGCCCACGGGGACCCGGGTCTGGGGGGCCGTGGGAGGGGCTGGGAGGGCGGGGGGCGGTGCCAGACGGTCGGACCCGCCCCCGGACGGCCCTAAACACGCCCCCCAGACCCCGGCCACGCCCCCGGGGCCGGGTCTCCGGCCCTGGCAGCTCCATTGGAGCCAATGGGGACCAGGGTCTGGGGGGCCGTGGGAGGGGCTGGGAGGGCGGGGGGCGGTGCCAGACGGTCCGACCCGCCCCCGGACGGCCCTAGACACGCCCCCCAGACCCCGGCCACGCCCCCGGGGCCGGGTCTCAGGCCCTGGCAGCTCCATTGGAGCCAATGGGGAGAGGGCTCTGGGGGGCCGTGGGAGGGGCTGGGGGGGCGGGAGGCGGTGCCAGACGGTCGGACCCGCCCCCGGACGGCCCTAGACACGCCCCCCAGACCCCGGCCACGCCCCCGGGGCCGGGCAGAGGACCCAGAGGGACCCGGAGGGAAGGAGAGTGCTTGAGACTTGGGGGGGCTCTGGGAGGGGCTGGGGGGGCGGGGGGCGGGTCCAGGCGGTCGGACCCGCCCCGGGGGACTGCGGACTCCGCCCCCTCGACCCCGGACACGCCCCCGAGGCGGGACTTCCGCCCCGGGCCGTCCAACGGGCACCGGACCCCGGGGGGCTCCGGGGGTCCGGGGGCGGGTCCGGGACGCCGGGAGGCGGCGCCGGACGGCCGACCACGCCCCCCCGGAGCCCGGGCACGCCCCCCGGAGCCGCTCCCCGGCCCCGGGAGCCCCGGAAGCCCGACCCGCGGGGGGAGCCGGGCCCCCGCCGGCCCGGGGCGGCGCGGCTCCGCCCCCGGGGGCGTGGGCGGGCCACGGGGGACCGCCCCCGCGCGATCCCGCGCCCCGCCCCGCGCCCCACGCGGGCGGGCGGGCCCCGGACCGCCGCCGGGAGCCGGCCGCGCGGCCCGGGAGGCCCGGGAACTACGGGCAAGATGGCGCCGGCCGGCCGGAACTACGTCTCCCATGATGCCCGGCGGCCGAACTCGCGCTCCCATTGGCCGAGCCGCCCGTCCGGCGCCATCTTGCCTGGGAAAACCAACCCAAAAAAAAAATACCAAAACAAAGAAAAAAAAAAAAAAAAAACCCGCGAACCCGAGCCGGCCGGCGGGAAGCGGCGCGGAGGAGCCGAGCCGAGCCGAGCCGAGCCGGTGGCTGGATTCCGGCCGGGTTTTTTTATATCGATTGATGGATGGATGGATGGATGGATGGATGATGATGATTGATTGATGATTGATTGATTGATTGATTGACGATGACGATTCTTCTTCTCCTTTCAGTTTTCACGGGACTCGCGCGCGCGCGCGGGGGAGGAGGGGGAGTCGCGATCGACCGACCGACCGACCGACCGACCGACGGGACCGAGGGACGGACGGACGGACGGACGGACGGACGGACACACACACACACGCGCACGCACACGGAGGGAACCGGACCCGACCGACCCGCGGCCGCCTCAGCAGCAGCAGCAGCAGCAGCAACAACCACAACCACAAGAAGAAGAAGAAGAGAGAAACAGACGACCCGGATCCTCTCTCTCTCTCTCTCTCTCTCTCTCTCTCTGTCATCCCCCTGCCTCACCGTCACCACAAGCACCCGACACTCACCACACACACACCCCCCCCACAATAAAAAAATTTTTAAAGTGAGGAGGAACCCCGCAAAAACTTTTTTTTTTTTTTTTTTTTTTTTTTTTTTTTTTTTCCCACGAGATGACGCGGGAGAGAGATCGGGATAGACAGACTGACTGACTGACAGGCAGACAGACAGACAGCGGGACTCGAACCGGCGCACCAAGAGACGGCGCGCCCTCTGCGGGCGGGAGCCTTAAGGGCCGAGCCACCGGCGGTTCGCTGCTTCTGGCTGGCGCGGAGGCCGCCTTTGACTGGCTGGGTGGGCGGGGCGGCCGCGGGGCGAAAGGGAACGACCTCCAAGATGGCGGCGGCGGGCGGGCGGGGACTACGAGTCCCAGCATGCCGCGCGGCGCCCATAGGACTCTATGGAGGGGAGAGGAACCTGGTGGACCGGGTGGCTGGCGGGGGGTGGGGAGGGGTGGGGGGTGGGGGCTGGGGGCTGGGGGCGTGGCCTGGGGTGCAGACACGCCCCCTGGGAGGGATCAGCCCGCCCCCAGAGGGCCAGGACCCTCCCACCGGCCCCCGAGGACCAATGAGCGTCCGGGGTCACGGTGAGGTCACGGGGGTCTGGGAGGGGCTGGGGGGCCCTGGGACCGCCCCCTGGGACTCTAGGACACTCCCACATCTGCCTGGACACACCCCCAGGCGGCCGGAGGCGGGACTCTGGCTCCGGAGGGCCAATGGGACACCGGGGCCTGTTAGGAGTAGGTAGGCCTGGGGGCCCTGGATCCGCCCCCTGAGGTCTGGGACCGCCCCCTGGGACTCTAGGACACTCCCACATCTGCATAGACCCTCCCCCAGGCGGCAGGAGGCGGGACTTTGGAGACCAGATGACCAATGAGACACTTGGAGCACCAAGGACAGACTGGGTCCTGGACCCGGTGGGCAGGGCCTGGGGGGCCCTGGACCCGCCCCTGGAGGGCTGGGACCGCCCCCTGGGAGTCTAGGCCACTCCCACATCTGCATAGAACCGCCCCCAGGCGGCAGGAGGCGGGACTCTTGAGACCAGATGACCAATGAGACACTTGGAGCACCAAGGACAGACTGGGTCCTGGACCCGGTGGGCAGGGCCTGGGGGGCCCTGGACCCGCCCCTGGAGGGCTGGGACCGCCCCCTGGGAGTCTAGGACACTCCCACATCTGCATAGACCCTCCCCCAGGCGGCAGGAGGCGGGACTTCGGGTCCCAGCGACCAATGAGACACTTGGAGCCCAAAGGGGAACCAAGGACAGACTGGGTCCTGGACCCGGTGGGCAGGGCCTGGGGGGCCCTGGACCCGCCCCTGGAGGGCTGGGACCGCCCCCTGGGAGTCTAGGCCACTCCCACATCTGCATAGAACCGCCCCCAGGCGGCAGGAGGCGGGACTTCGGGTCCCAGCGACCAATGAGACACTTGGAGCCCAAAGGGGAACCAAGGACAGACTGGGTCCTGGACCCGGTGGGCAGGGCCTGGGGGGCCCTGGACCCGCCCCTGGAGGGCTGGGACCGCCCCCTGGGAGTGCAGGCCACTCCCACATCTGCATAGAACCGCCCCCAGGCGGCAGGAGGCGGGACTTTAGATCCCAGCGACCAATGAGAGGCTGGGACTCGGGGACTGGCAGCTCCATAGGAGCCCATGGGGACCCGGGTCTGGGGGGCCGTGGGAGGGGCTGGGGGGGCGGGGGGCGGTGCCAGACGGTCGGACCCGCCCCCAGATGGCCCTAGACACGCCCCCCAGACCCCGGCCACGCCCCCGGGGCCGGGTCTCAGGCTCTGGCAGCTCCATTGGAGCCCATGGGGAGAGGGCTCTGGGGGGCCGTGGGAGGGGCTGGGGGGGCGGGAGGCGGTGCCAGATGGTCGGACCCGCCCCCGGACGGCCATAGACACGCCCCCCAGACCCCGGACACGCCCCCGGGGCCGGGCAGAGGACCCAGAGTGACCCGGAGGGAAGGAGAGTGCTTGAGACTTGGGGGGGCTCGGGGAGGGGCTGGGGGGGCGGGGGGCGGGTCCAGGCGGTCGGACCCGCCCCGGGGGACTGCGGACTCCGCCCCCTCGACCCCGGACACGCCCCCGAGGCGGGACTTCCGCCCCGGGCCGTCCAACGGGCACCGGACCCCGGGGGGCTCCGGGGGTCCGGGGGCGGGTCCGGGACGCCGGGAGGCGGCGCCGGACGGCCGACCACGCCCCCCCGGAGCCCGGGCACGCCCCCCGGAGCCCGTCCCCGGCCCCGGGAGCCCCGGAAGCCCGACCCGCGGGGGGAGCCGGGCCCCCGCCGGCCCGGGGCGGCGCGGCCCCGCCCCCGGGGGCGTGGGCGGGCCACGGGGGACCGCCCCCGCGCGATCCCGCGCCCCGCCCCGCGCCCCACGCGGGCGGGCGGGCCCCCGGACGCCGCCGCCGGGAGCCGGCCGCGCGGCCCGGCGGTCCCGGAACTACGGGCAAGATGGCGCCGGCCGGCCGGAACTACGTCTCCCATGATGCCCGGCGGCCGAACTCGCGCTCCCATTGGCCGAGCCGCCCGGCCGGCGCCATCTTGCCTGGGAAAAACCAACCCAAAAAAAAATACCAAAACAAAGAAAAAAAAAAAAAAAACCCGCGAACCCGAGCCGGCCGGCGGGAAGCGGCGCGGAGGAGCCGAGCCGAGCCGAGCCGAGCCGGTGGCTGGATTCCGGCCGGGTTTTTTTATATCGATTGATGGATGGATGGATGGATGGTTATTGATGATGATGATTGATTGATGATTGATTGATTGATTGATTGACGATGACGATTCTTCTTCTCCTTTCAGTTTTCACGGGACTCGCGCGCGCGCGCGGGGGAGGAGGGGGAGTCGCGATCGACCGACCGACCGACCGACCGACCGACGGGACCGAGGGACGGACGGACGGACGGACGGACGGACACACACACACACGCGCACGCACACGGAGGGAACCGGACCCGACCGACCCGCGGCCGCCTCAGCAGCAGCAGCAGCAGCAACAACCACAACCACAAGAAGAAGAAGAGAGAAACAGACGACCCGGATCCTCTCTCTCTCTCTCTCTCTCTCTCTGTCATCCCCCTGCCTCACCGTCACCACAAGCACCCGACACTCACCACACACACACCCCCCCCACAATAAAAAAATTTTTAAAGTGAGGAGGAACCCCCCAAAAACTTTTTTTTTTTTTTTTTTTTTTTTTTTTTTTTTTTTCCCACGAGATGACGCGGGAGAGAGATCGGGATAGACAGACTGACTGACTGACAGGCAGACAGACAGACAGCGGGACTCGAACCGGCGCACCAAGAGACGGCGCGCCCTCTGCGGGCGGGAGCCTTAAGGGCCGAGCCACCGGCGGTTCGCTGCTTCTGGCTGGCGCGGAGGCCGCCTTTGACTGGCTGGGTGGGCGGGGCGGCCGCGGGGCGAAAGGGAACGACCTCCAAGATGGCGGCGGCGGGCGGGCGGGGACTACGAGTCCCAGCATGCCGCGCGGCGCCCATAGGACTCTATGGAGGGGAGAGGAACCTGGTGGACCGGGTGGCTGGCTGGGGGTGGGGAGGGATGGGAGGGCGGGGGGTGGGGGCTGGGGGCTGGGGGCGTGGCCTGGGGTGCAGACACGCCCCCTGGGAGGGATCAGCCCGCCCCCAGAGGGCCAGGACCCTCCCACCGGCCCCCGAGGACCAATGAGCGTCCGGGGTCACGGTGAGGTCACGGGGGTCTGGGAGGGGCTGGGGGGCCCTGGGACCGCCCCCTGGGACTCCAGGACACTCCCACATCTGCCTGGACACACCCCCAGGCGGCCGGAGGCGGGACTCTGGCTCCGGAGGGCCAATGGGACACCGGGGCCTGTTAGCAGTAGGTAGGCCTGGGGGGCCTGGATCCGCCCCCAGAGGGCTGGGACCGCCCCCTGGGAGACCTGGCCACTCCCACATCTGCCTAGATCCGCCCCCAGGCGGCTGGAGGCGGTACTTTGGCTCCGGAGGACCAATGAGACACCGGGGCCTGTTAGCAGTAGGTAGGCCTGGGGTGCCTGGATCCGCCCCCTGAGGGCTGGGACCGCCCCCTGGGAGTCTAGGCCACTCCCACATCTGCATAGACCCTCCCCCAGGCGGCAGGAGGCGGGACTCTGAGACCCAATGACCAATGAGACACTTGGAGCACCAAAGGGAACCAAGGACAGACTGGGTCCTGGACCCGGTGGGCAGGGCCTGGGGGGCCCTGGACCCGCCCCTGGAGGGCTGGGACCGCCCCCTGGGAGTCTAGGACACTCCCACATCTGCATAGACCCTCCCCCAGGCGGCAGGAGGCGGGACTTTAGATCCCAGCGACCAATGAGACACTTGGAGCACCAAGGACAGACTGGGTCCTGGACCCGGTGGGCAGGGCCTGGGGGGCCCTGGACCCGCCCCTGGAGGGCTGGGACCGCCCCTGGGAGTCTAGGACACTCCCACATCTGCATAGAACCGCCCCCAGGCGGCAGGAGGCGGGACTTTGGGTCCCAGCGACCAATGAGACACTTGGAGCACCAAAGGGAACCAAGGACAGACTGGGTCCTGGACCCGGTGGGCAGGGCCTGGGGGGCCCTGGATCCGCCCAGGGAGGGCTGGGACCGCCCCCTGGGAGTCTAGGCCACTCCCACATCTGCATAGACCCTCCCCCAGGCGGCAGGAGGCGGGACTCTGAGACCCAATGACCAATGAGACACTTGGAGCACCAAAGAATGACTGGGTCCTGGACCCGGTGGGCAGGGCCTGGGGGGCCCTGGACCCGCCCCTGGAGGGCTGGGACCGCCCCCTGGGAGTCTAGGACACTCCCACATCTGCATAGAACCGCCCCCAGGCGGCAGGAGGCGGGACTTTAGATCCCAGCGACCAATGAGACACTTGGAGCACCAAAGGGAACCAAGGACAGACTGGGTCCTGGACCCGGTGGGCAGGGCCTGGGGGCCCTGGACCCGCCCCTAGAGGGCTGGGACCGCCCCCTGGGACTCTAGGACACTCCCACATCTGCATAGAACCGCCCCCAGGCGGCAGGAGGCGGGACTTCAGGACCCAGCGACCAATGAGACACTTGGAGCACAAAGGGAACCAAGGACAGACTGGGTCCTGGACCCGGTGGGCAGGGCCTGGGGGGCCCTGGACCCGCCCCTGGAGGGCTGGGACCGCCCCTGGGAGTCTAGGACACTCCCACATCTGCATAGAACCGCCCCCAGGCGGCAGGAGGCGGGACTTCGGGTCCCGGCGACCAATGAGAGGCTGGGACTCGGGGACTGGCAGCTCCATAGGAGCCCACGGGGACCCGGGTCTGGGGGGCCGTGGGAGGGGCTGGGAGGACGGGGGGCGGTGCCAGACGGTCGGACCCGCCCCCGGACGGCCCCAAACACGCCCCCCAGACCCCGGCCACGCCCCCGGGGCCGGGTCTCAGGCCCTGGCAGCTCCATTGGAGCCAATGGGGACCCGGGTCTGGGGGGCCGTGGGAGGGGCTGGGAGGGCGGGAGGCGGTGCCAGACGGTCCGACCCGCCCCCGGACGGCCCTAGACACGCCCCCCAGACCCCGGCCACGCCCCCGGGGCCGGGTCTCAGGCCCTGGCAGCTCCATTGGAGCCAATGGGGAGAGGTCTCTGGGGGGCCGTGGGAGGGGCTGGGGGGGCGGTAGGCGGTGCCAGACGGTCGGACCCGCCCCCGGACGGCCCTAAACACGCCCCCCAGACCCCGGCCACGCCCCCGGGGCCGGGCAGAGGACCCAGAGGGACCCGGAGGGAAGGAGAGTGCTTGAGACTTGGGGGGGCTCGGGGAGGGGGGGGGGGGGGGGGGGGGGGGCCCAGGCGGTCGGACCCGCCCCCGGGGACTGCGGACTCCGCCCCCTCGACCCCGGACACGCCCCCGAGGCGGGACTTCCGCCCCGGGCCGTCCAACGGGCACCGGACCCCGGGGGGCTCCGGGGGTCCGGGGGCGGGTCCGGGACGCCGGGAGGCGGCGCCGGACGGCCGACCACGCCCCCCCGGAGCCCGGGCACGCCCCCCGGAGCCCGTCCCCGGCCCCGGGAGCCCCGGAAGCCCGACCCGCGGGGGGAGCCGGGCCCCCGCCGGCCCGGGGCGGCGCGGCCCCGCCCCCGGGGGCGTGGGCGGGACACGGGGGACCGCCCCCGCGCGATCCCGCGCCCCGCCCCGCGCCCCACGCGGGCGGGCGGGCCCCCGGACGCCGCCGCCGGGAGCCGGCCGCGCGGCCCGGCGGTCCCGGAACTACGGGCAAGATGGCGCCGGCCGGCCGGAACTACGTCTCCCATGATGCCCGGCGGCCGAACTCGCGCTCCCATTGGCCGAGCCGCCCGGCCGGCGCCATCTTGCCTGGGAAAAACCAACCCAAAAAAAAATACCAAAACAAAGAAAAAAAAAAAAAAAAAAACCCGCGAACCCGAGCCGGCCGGCGGGAAGCGGCGCGGAGGAGCCGAGCCGAGCCGAGCCGAGCCGGTGGCTGGATTCCGGCCGGGTTTTTTTATATCGATTGATGGATGGATGGATGGACGGATGGATGATGATGATGATTGATGATGATTGATTGATTGACGATGACGATTCTTCTTCTCCTTTCAGTTTTCACGGGACTCGCGCGCGCGCGCGGGGGAGGAGGGGGAGTCGCGATCGACCGACCGACCGACCGACCGACGGGACCGAGGGACGGACGGACGGACGGACGGACGGACACACACACACACGCGCACGCACACGGAGGGAACCGGACCCGACCGACCCGCGGCCGCCTCAGCAGCAGCAGCAGCAGCAACAACCACAACCACAAGAAGAAGAAGAGAGAAACAGACGACCCGGATCCTCTCTCTCTCTCTCTCTCTCTCTGTCATCCCCCTGCCTCACCGTCACCACAAGCACCCGACACTCACCACACACACACCCCCCCCACAATAAAAAAATTTTTAAAGTGAGGAGGAACCCCGCAAAAACTTTTTTTTTTTTTTTTTTTTTTTTTTTTTTTTTTTTTTTTTTTTTTCCCACGAGATGACGCGGGAGAGAGATCGGGATAGACAGACTGACTGACTGACAGGCAGACAGACAGACAGCGGGACTCGAACCGGCGCACCAAGAGACGGCGCGCCCTCTGCGGGCGGGAGCCTTAAGGGCCGAGCCACCGGCGGTTCGCTGCTTCTGGCTGGCGCGGAGGCCGCCTTTGACTGGCTGGGTGGGCGGGGCGGCCGCGGGGCGAAAGGGAACGACCTCCAAGATGGCGGCGGCGGGCGGGCGGGGACTACGAGTCCCAGCATGCCGCGCGGCGCCCATAGGACTCTATGGAGGGGAGAGGAACCTGGTGGACCGGGTGGCTGGCGGGGGGTGGGGAGGGGTGGGGGGTGGGGGCTGGGGGCTGGGGGCGTGGCCTGGGGTGCAGACACGCCCCCGGGGCGGGATCAGCCCGCCCCCAGAGGGCCAGGACCCTCCCACCGGCCCCCGAGGACCAATGAGCGTCCGGGGTCACGGTGAGGTCACGGGGGTCTGGGAGGGGCTGGGGGGCCCTGGGACCGCCCCCTGGGACTCTAGGACACTCCCACATCTGCCTGGACACACCCCCAGGCGGCCGGAGGCGGGACT